>NC_089876.1:25172500-25220000 GCF_040182565.1 Anser cygnoides
GGGTGGAAACAAATTGCGAGCTCTGAATGCTTCTCCCTTTATGGCCGCCAGACAAGAGGAGAAAAGCGCTGCAAACATCTGTCTTCCGTCCCCCAAATCTAAAGGGCACCAAAGAATGATGCGAATCTAAGTGTTACTACAGCGGGGATTTGTCTTTATTTCCCGGCGCTCTCATGAATATGAATACGCGGTTGGGGCAGGGAGGTGCCTCGCCCCCTCTCAAACAGCGCAGGACAGTTGAAACAAAATAAAATAAAATAAATTTCCGAGTGCTTTTCCTCCGGGGAAAAACCTTTTGTCCCGCGTTTTCTTCCCCGATGTCCCCCCCCGGGGCCGCCCGCACCCGGGAAGCGCCGTCGGGGCTGCGGGGCCGCTCGGCACCCCGGGCACCCGCAGCCACCGTGCCCCCAAGCCCAGCACCTTCCCCGGGGGCTGCCACCGCCCCGCAGGGTCCCTGTCCCCCGCTGGTGTCCCCACGGGGCCGGCTCCGCACCCCGAGCCCGCAGGGTTTGGCTCTGTCCCCCCCGTCCCGTCCCGTCCCGTCCCGCCCGCCCCCCCGGGGCTCTCGGGCTCCGGTTGTTCTTTCTCCACGCGAGCGGCTCTGCCGAAAAACTTGGAGCAAATGGGTAATTCGATTACTGCCACTATAGGCCAACTGCCTCGGCGGCCTTCCCCCACGCGTCTGGCTGGGGGCAGAGAAACCATCTCTAAGGAATAATCAAATCAAGGCGAAGTGTGGAAAAACCCCTTCTGATTTCCAGGCGACGCAAATAGAATTAGAGCCTCCCGGTTGCTTTCTCTCTCCCCCCTCCCCTCTATTTTTTTTTTTTGTTGTTGTTGTGTGTGTTTTTTGTTTTTGCCTTCCCAAAGGGCCCTTTTGTCTCGGCCACCAGCCCCGGCCCCGCCGGGATGCGCGGGGCGCGCAGGGGATGCGCGGGGATGCGCGGGGGATGCGCGGGGTGCCTCCTGCCAGCGGGGGCCGGGGGAAAAGGCTCTGCCCGTGTAAAAGCCACTTTTCTTTCCTCTTCTCCCCCTTTCAGAGGGGGGCCGGGGTTGGGGGGGAAGCCGGAGGAATGCTCGGAGGCAGCGAGACGAAACAGGGAACAGCGCGCCTTTGTGCGCCCGCCGCCGCCCATGGGAAAGCGGCCCCGCGCCGGCCCAGCGGCCTTTCCACGGGCTCCTCGCGGTCATCCGTGGCCGCAGCAAGCCCCGGGCACCGGCGTGGGGGTCCCCTCGCTTGCTTTGCCCAGAGCTGCCCTGTGGGGAGGACGGCGGGCAGCCCCCCGTCGAGCATCCCCGCTTGGGATGGGGAGCGGCGCGGTTAGGGTCAGCTCCGAAACTCGCCCGGGGTTTTTCTCTCTTTTCGCTCCGCGGGGCCGGGCCGTGGCGTTCAGGCCGCCGCCAGCAGAGGGATCTGAGCCTTGCTTTTTTTTTTGTTTCCCCCCCCTCCCCACCCCTCCTCGCTGCTGCCTTGGCGGCGGCAACATCTGCTGGGCTGGAGGAGCCGGGCGCTCGAGCAGACGCACAGATGTAAAAGTGACATCTGCTTGTGACAAAGGAGCGGGAATTAGATTAGGCGGGGAGGCCTTTCTGCGATTAAAAAAAAAAAAAAAAAAAGCAAAATGCTGGCTGTGGACTGTGCGAGCAGGGGAAGGGGATGTGAAAGGCGGCGATGCTCAGTGGGCAGCTGCTGGGACAGGCAGGGCAGCACAAGGGGCCTGGGGGCTGCAGCAGCCCGAAGAGAAGGCTTGGCTTTCCCTCTTGGAGCCAAGATGTGGCTGGATCAAAGCTTTCTGTTGTTACCAGCAAAGGACAGCTGAAAGCAGGAGACATCTTCCTCCAGCCCCTAACCTGCTCCTTGCATCGGCCAGCCAGCGATGTCCAGGTCTGGACACTTCTCTGCTTTTTTCTCCAGTGGAATACTGTGGTTATTTTGGTTAAAACCAAAAGCTACAAGGCCTGGCTGTTGCTTGTCTTACAAACTGCTATCTTTTAGCCTCATGAAAAGAAAGGAAAATAAAGAGCACAGCTCTAGGTTTGTGCGTGGTTGTGAGAGCAGAAACACGCAGCAAAGCTGTGCCTGTCTGCTCCACTGCACCCAGAAGAGGCTCCACCTGCACTGCCCGACATGGCTCAGCGGGAAAAAAATACACCCGGCGCATTTCAGATGGTATAACCTTTACCTTCTGTTTTGTAAGCAATGTTTTTTTCACTTATGTAAACATTGACAATGAATAACATGCCTTCTTTTTTTTCCAACCCTGGCACTTTGTACATCCAGAGGTACTTTGTGCCCCATGCAGAGCAGCACACAGGAGAAAGAATAAAATCCTAGGAAGAGTAGGATGGTTCAAATTGTAAGAAGGATGTGCAGTTTTGCAAAGACAGAGAGTTAGAGTGTAATGTGCTGTGCATGGAAACAGCCTGAGCAGCACCTCTTATAGGGCCTTGCCTCTAAGCTTGATGAAGTTGGTCAAAACCTACCAGACCTTTTGAAGACTATGATTTTGGCACAGTTTGGATTAGTGTTGAATAGCCTGCTGGGCTGCAGCCTGCCTGTGCAATCTGATCCTAAAAGTAGTTACAAAGGCATGGAGTGTGATGACTTTGTCAGAAATGGAGCTGAGAACTTGAAGGCTGGATCGCAGAAACTCAGAGACCTCACATGAAATGCACAGAGTAAGTTGGAAGGAGAGAGACCACAGTGCAAATATCTTGAGAGAGAATTAAGGAAATCCTACTGGTAAAAAAAAAAAAAAAAAAAAAAAAAAAAAAAAAAAAGTACTTTCTATCTTTACTATGTCCAGAACGTGCCAATCCATCTATCCTATTTCCTTGCAAGTACAGAAGCACAGTGAAACATGACATTAGTGATTCACACATAAAGGTCTATGTCACATACAATTGCAGATATATATTTGTGCCATTTCATCAAAAGCATGTGCATGAGTTTAAGAAACTCAAGGTTTGGGGTTTTGCTGGTATTTGGTATTTCTGTATTTGCACCATCGGGTGGCGGATACCAGCTGCAGCCTTTACTCTGCTGGTAGCCGGGCAGATTCACCAAGGGCAGGGTCCTTCTGTAGGGCCCCACATCTTCTGTTCTTTCCCTAAGCAATGATGGCTGGTCACGACCAGACCTATGGCCTGACCCAATTAGGGCAATTTTATGTCTCTATGCCTGTTTGTGTCGATGAGCCCAATGAGGTCGAATGAGGCAGTAAGAGAGATGGAAAGGTACGTTCTTCCCAGAGTGAAAGATAACTGTTTCTAAGTCAAGAGGTCAACAGAAAGATAAAAAGGCCTCTTTTCTTGCAGTAAGTAGCCAGTGACAAGGAGGCACGGCTTGGCGATCCTGAATTCCTGCCTGGAAGGATGTGCTCTGCCTTCAGGCAAGGTGCTCTCAGCTCCCACACAAGGGCAGGGGCTAGCAGAAGGAAATCCCATCGAGCTTCTTTCACCAGAGCTCGTGTTGGCTCTGCTGAGGTGTGCAGAGCCGCTGTAATATGCCCTGCTCTGCAAAGCTCTCTACAAGAGCAACAGGTCAAAGCAAGGCCGCGTGCCTGAGAGACAAATGGCAATTAGCCAGTCTGAAAGGACGAGCAAGAAGCACCCAGTCAGACGGGCTGGGACCTTCTCCTCGGTGGTTCAGATGCAGGTTGCTCAGGGTTGAAGGAAGAGCTTCTCGCCTGCAGCCAGCCCCCAGGGGAGGGCCAGCCCTTGTTGCTGGCACCACAGCTGGGTGACTGCTCTTGGCATCGCTGTTCCAGCCCTGGCTGCTTTGCTCCATGGCTCCTCTGCTCGTTTTTACGACCACAGCTATGTTCTTTCTACAAGGCAGCTTAGCAAAGCCTGGCTGCATTTGCCCCACTGATTTCCAGTAGGCCTCCTGTTTGCAAGTGATGTGTGGTGGATGGTCCCAGACTCCCGTGCAAAAACAACATAATTCTGGCACCTGTTCATTTTTAGCTTCCCAGTAAAAATTATTTAAACCAATCAGTCAGTCAATCAAATTACAACCATCCAGCCCCATATGCTAACTCGGAAGGTGCAACAATACCTTCCTGCTAATCACATACATCTGCCTTTTCATTTTATTTCCTTCAAAATGAGATCACGGGCTCAAGGCATGTATGGTTCATCTTCTGCTAAGTGAGTGTAAGAAGGGTGCTGGTGGGACCCTCAGGCTTCAGTGGCCAAGCCCAGGCTCCCTCTGTCTGGGTTTCAGCAAACCAGGGACCATACCTGGCAAGTGCTGGCCGAGGAGAAATAGCAATATAGAAGCCTGCGTTGGTTAGAGACAACAGGATGCAGAGCTGAGCTTGAATGAAAAGCAGGAGACATAAGATGTAAAATACATCTTTTTTTTATGCTGACCACATATCTTCCTTAAGCTGATTATGCTTGATGTGAAGGGTCCTTAAATTAAGGGTAAATTATCTGTTTACGTTAATAGAGAATGTGAATGGGTATTAGCTTTAGATGAGAACAAGCCTGTAGTTTTTACTAAAACCTTTTATGTAATCCCTGCTTCAATCTCTCTTGGAAAATGTGGGTTTATGTGTGTACTCTGGGACCTTGTGCTGTGCCATTAACTAAAATAATTACCTATATCCAGACAGGCGCTGAAAGGGTTGGCACTGGGTCAGTTCTTAAAAGTTTATTTGCAATCTCTAAGAAGATTTTTTTTCCTAATGCATTTATAGGCATTGTTCTAGTTAATACTCATGTAAATAGCACATTAATTGAGTTTTCGGGTTCTGTAATTGTATACTGCAATATGCTGATATCTTCAAAAGTAAGGAAAGTGATGTGTGAAAGTGAATAGATGGCAGGACATAGAATAATACACACTGTGTTTACACACAGTCTATCAAGAGAACCAAGAAGGAAGTGATAGAGCTCTAGCAAACTCACAAAGTGATTTAAAGTGCTTCGGATCAGCCATTAGAGTTTGTCCTGTGCCCCAGTGAAGTTTTCACCTCCTGCAGTAACCCCGTGGTCCAGGAGTGGTGATGGCTCTTCCTAGATTTTGAGGTTGTGAACCATTTTCAGGTCTTGGCAGACGATGCAAAAGACAAACATCTCATTTGAAGAAAGTGACAATTTCTGCCTCTTCCTTGTGTTCCCTGGCTTCTCTGAGGAAAATGGGATGGCTGGTTTTGGGCTGGGAAGAACCCAATATTGGCTAATTTTTAGCACACTTCCCAGACATACCACATTCTCCCATTCAAGCTTTCCATGCCAGTAAGATCCAGGTCTGCTCCAAGTAATTCAGTGGAAGTGGTGGTGGTGTCTTTAGCAGAAACCACATGGTGTACGTGTCTGTGTATAGACAGGGAAGGGGATCTCCACGTGGATATCTGCAGCAAAGATAAGTCATTATCCCCAATCACAGGATACATTTCAAGTTGGTAACCACCAGAAAAAAATCTACAAAAGTGTAGGCTGAAACTCTTGGGCAAAGTTGATAGAAACAGGGATTTAGTAGGAAGAAGTACATCAGGAGTGCTGAGAAGATGAAAGGCTATTTGAGTATCATTCTGTATGCCTATCTAGTGGGACAGAAGAAATGGGGTTGCTGGACCCATATGATTTCGGGATCTGTATACGAAAAAACAGGAAAGCAAGAACTGTTTCATAAGCAAATGTATTATTTACATAATTCAGAGAGACTCAGTAGAAGGTTGTTATTCCAACAGTCTTTATGTCAGGCCCTGAACAACCACACCAAGGATGGGAATGAGATTTTGAAGGACTCTTGCTCCTAAATGGCATTTTCTGCCTATGTTTAGGATGCTGTGTATAGCTGTAGACAACATACAGTATCGGAAAGACACCATTATGTCAAAGAAGGAAAGAAAAAGAAAGAGATTAGGGAAAGCATTAAAACAGAAATTTAAGTCTACTAGTAAAAATCTATATTCAAGTTTTGGGACAGGGTGATTTACATTGTCACCAACAGCTTTTCATTGAGAACAGCTGAATTCAGTTTTACCAGAGAAAATAATCGAGCATTGGTATGTATTTATTTCACTCAGAAAAATATTTCACTCAGGAAAATCCCACATGTCAACAGATCATGGAAAAGTCATATTAGTATTGATGTGAAATCAAATGGTCATGCTTGGATCAATACCTTATAATAGTATTACGATGTTTTGGGAATATGAAATGTAAATTAGCAGTGATTGAAATAGCATTCTCCTCTTATATTTTAAATAATATATATTCTGTTTTGCACATCATTATATGATACACACGCATATAACATATCTAACAGTATATCATGACCGACAAATTGTACCATAGGGCAGCTGTGAGTTGCCTGTAAGACTGTGAAAATTGTAGAGAAAACGATGAGGCCAAGGGGAATTTTCCTGAAGAAAGCCTTGGTAACTACTGAATGAAAGTCTTTGTATTTGACCCAATGAAAAATTTTGGCAAGATAAAGCAATTAGAATCCTGGGATAAGCAAAATTTTTTATTCTCTCTTATTTTATGTAATCCACAGCCTTTTTCTTACATTGAGACAGAAAACATATCTCAGGATTATTTCTCTATTTATGCCAACCCCAAATCATTTAATCATACTAACAGAACACTCTTCTAATCTCCTTACTATTTGTAATTTTGATGCTTTCCTTCTTATTTGTTAGGTTAATTTAATATTGCTGCTGAGTACAGAATTGTTGGGCAAAGTGTTTTAAAGTATTTTGCCTCAGATTTATCCTTCGGTCTTAATGATTAGAGAATATTTTTGCCATCAAGATTGCTGCTTTCTATTAATTTGTTACATAAATGGGACATTACCTATGTATTTCATACTATTCAGTTTGCTGAACTTGTGAACTAGAGATGTTTATACTGGGCACAAAGAGACCTTGTGTTGCTTCTACACAGTGAGCCCAGTGACAAATAGCAGTATCTTCCACTATTGCATATCTCATCTTTTTCAGTGCTCCAGTGGGATGGCAGAAGAAGCTGCAGGAGGAGAGGAAAACAGGAAGAATCCTTGGTGGTGTTCAGAGCCAAGGTGGCTGAGAGTAAGAATATGGACCTTTTAGTTTTCAATGACCATGGTGTTGGTGAAATAGGAAAAGTGATGGCCAAAGGCATTCTGGAGAGTTAAGTAAAAGTTAAGACAGAAGAAATGCAGGCAGGAGAGAACAGTGAACTCTAACATTTCCTGGAAAATATGAGTGTAGAGAGAAAGTAAGGAGTCAGTAGAGACAGAACGAAGAATCCTCAGGCTGTGATACCTGAGGAGGCCACCCTGCATTCACAACTGGTCTGACAAGAAAACATTTGTGGAAAAACAAACTACCTCTCACATAAGAACTTAAAATTCAAATGCTCCTTTCTCCCTTTGAAGAAGTTGGGATAGTTTCTGTAGAAATGGGATGTTTTGCTGAAGTTCATGGTGAGGATGTCCATAGTTTCATTCTAAACTGATTTCTCCTTCCCACTGTAGAACAGATATATTTTGATGAATGCATTTTAGATATACATGTGATATCTGTCTTGGTCGTGCTTTTAAGGAATATTCATGCACTGACAGAGCATCATCTGCATTGTCTAGAGATTCCTACCGTCTTTCTGGATTGTAGCTTAGGTTTGCAATAGGCTGGTCCAGCATGGGAAATTGAGGTTACTGCTGAACATCCCATTCCTTCCTGTTCTTTGTGGGCGGTCAGGGTAAAATCACAACCTCACACACAAAAAAAGTTTGTTTTTTCCATCCCATCTTCCCAATTCTGCCCAAGAGGGCCACCACTCTCTGCCATTCTGCTGACTGTTGTACCTGGCCGTTGTGCAGACCGCAAATGGTCTATTTTCTTTTCATACTTCTACTTAACTATGCATTGCCAGGCACAGCTGGGAATCCTTGACATGTACAGCTACATGTAAAAGGTTCCTTTATGCTTTATGTATAAAAAGATGATACTTGTAAAAATAAAAAGTAACGTATTGTGTTTGCTTCTTATCAGCCACTTCTGACTTGACGTTGTTATAGTGGTACTTTCATGATGCAAATAACTACATGTAAGATCCATAGAATATCAATCGCAAGATATTTTAACATCTTGTTTAAAATAAGCAAAAAGTAATTTAGAAAGGTTGTATAACTTTGCACAGGATCTACTTTTTAAAGTAGGTTTAAAATGACTTGCTTTCCACAAAAGCCAAGTGTTTGGGTTAGCTATTTCAGAGCTAACCACAGGAAACATTTTGTTTTCCAAAACTGAGTTGTTGTTTTTTTTTTTCCCAGTCTTATATTAAAACCCATTTCAAGATAATTTTTATAGGAACTAGACAGAAATCTGGACAGACAATGTATTTGGCCAGTTTCAAACAAGCATAAACTTAATATGTGCCTAATAAACAGACAAGTAACACCAGGCTCTTACCAAATATTAGGGTCTAACAACACCGTGCACTTTTGAGTAGAGAAGCAGAGTTCTTCAGAGAACTGCTAAGTCAGATGCTGCTGAAAAAGGGCTGTGATTTCTTGGATGCATTAATGTACTCCCAGGTAGGGAAGCACACAAAATGAATTGCTTAATTAGATTTGTGTTTCTTCAAGAATGATACAACCTATCTAAACATCCATTTACTTTCATTGCCTCCCATGTAAGAAGCTCTTGTAATTTTCTCCTTCCTCTGATTTAAAGGCATGTGTGACAACACCTTTTGAAAGTGCAGTGCTTGAAGTTACACTCTCTCAGATGGTCACACTCTATGCAGTGTGATGATAATTAGCAAGAGCTAATGACTGTGGTTTGGAAAGAAGCAAGAGTTCTGTAGCAGGTATTTCATGGGCTGCAAAGTGGGAAGCAGAGAGCCCAATGTTTTTTGGGAGCAAAAAGTGGCCAGATTAATTTTGAGACATATGAAGAGGGAGCCACTACTACATATGGAAAAAGTGGAATGGTGTTAATTTGGCTATTTCTTGTCTAAACTGAGAAATCTGCATCCTCATGGTACGGCATGCTTTGTCCTCAGTTTTGCAGACCTCGTGTATAGATCTCGGTAGGAATCGCATAGATGGGATCTCCAAAATCTAGGTCTTCCCTGGTGACATGATTTCACTCTCTATTACACTGCTATAAGCCAAACAAATGTACTGAATCCTCAAGGGTGATAAATGAAACAGACAAGATTTCGCCATCACTGACAACTGCTGGAAAGCTGTGACTCGATTCTACTTTGCCCATGAACTGTGAAATGGCTATTTCCATAATATCACTGCACTAACTGTTCCTCCTATAAGTTACTCTAATGACAATGAATCCCTATAAGCCAGGGATAGCCAGTAATGAAGAATAAATAGCTTTTTGATAGAGGGACAGACTGGGGTTACTAACTGCCGCTTCAATGGTTGGAACTGGGCATCATTGATAATACTGCCTAAATTTAATTACTTCGTTTTGTGACACACAGTATCCCCCTTGTCTTAGCCTAATTGTTTTGAGTTGCTATTGTGGGGAGAACAGTTTGTGTCTGGAAAGGAAAAGAAGGTGATTTTGAAATTATAAAAGAATGTGAATTAGTTTTCTGTTATTTATAGCAGAATATAGATATTTCAGACTATATAGCATCTTTTTGATATTTGAAGCATTCACAACATAATTGTATTCCCTGAGCTTACTTTCAAAGGAGATCGTCCAACAGCTGCACCAAATAACCTAATAGCTGGATCAGAAAAGAAGTCCATTGTTATTTATGTTAGAAGATGAATATTCTTATGTGTAGTTGTAAACCAAGAGCTCCTAGCCGTGTTGTGAAAGAAAGCTTAGACTATTTCATAAAACCTATTTGCTGTATCAGTGTAAAGCAGTGTTTTCTGTATTATCTATGGAAGAAAGTGATTATACCTAACAAGTAACAGAAAATAATATTATGAATCCATGAAAAGAATTATTTGTTTGCCACAGCAGACATTTTTTGTTAAATATTATTCATACTTTTATTCCAAATTGGGCCATTCTGTTTTAGGGAAATAAATATGTTTTCCTTCCTTTTTCCTTCTATTTTATTAGGTTGACTATTTTTGTGAAGGAGAGCTGTCAAGTTTATCTTACATTCATTTTAACATCAGGTTAACATCTAAGGATTTATATGAGAGTTAAATTTATGAGTAGACTGTGCCTATTTCCATTTTAAATTCCCCTTACTTACTGTTGTTGCCATCATTGTTACCATTATATGGCATCCATAAGGCTGCAGAATGTGACATTTTAAAGATAGGCTTACTAGTAGCTTTTTCAATTTCTGTTTAACTAAAATGTTTCCTACTTCATTCAACTAGCCTTACAATTTACATTAGACAACACTCCATCAATAAAACCATCAAAATGATCAACTACATTGCAGACAAAAGTTATTGTGTCAACTTGACACTAATCAGTTAATTCCAGTAAACCTTCAGATAAACAAAAGCTTGTTGTCTATTACTGATGTGTGTGATTAGCCCCCTGTATGTCCTATAGCTATGCACATCTATAGAGATGTATCTGGCAGACACTTGGCCCGAGGGCTCTATATGTAAACCAGGACAGGATCTATAGTTAATGATGTTGACCCTGACTCCCTCAACAGAGATTGGATTCAGTCCTCATAATATCCCGACAGCTGATATGTATACTGTGCTAATAATATTATCAATTACTTATGCTACTGTGATTCCCACTGTTTAAAGCTGATAAAAGGTTCTTTCACATTTCTTTTTCTCCGCTATCCAACTGGTAGTGTTTTACTTGGATTTTATATATACATATTTTTATTTTCATTTTAAAGCCATAACTGTGGCTCAGATAGTGGGTAATATTTAAAGATAGAATGAGCCTTGTTTCATATTCTGGTTAATGATGGTAATTTTTCTTTTTGTTTTTCTCTTTTGCATTTTCTCTAATCCAGTAGAGATGAACTGGGTGTTTATTTACAGCCTCTGTGACTTAAGTTTGCAAAACCAGCCAGTGATATGAGAGGTCCCTAGGTGCACGTGTTCAACAAGGCAAGCTTCAAAAGCCTGGCATTTTCTGAATGCCAGACCTGTGTGCCATTGCTCATGACTGAGGCAGTCAAAAGCCAGCAGTCTGAAAACCGTAGTTACTTCCAAAAGCTCAGCCAAAGCAATGCACGCGCCAGTCCTTCTGACCTCCTCCATCAATGTGAAGCACTTCTGCCCTGCCTAGCATGTCAAATGGGTAGTGAAGGTATATTCTGTGTATTTTTTTACTTGTAGTTAAAATCAGAGATCATTTATTTATTTATTTATTATTTTTATGGTAGAGCAATCAAGATGAGCACATGGGGCTTTAAGCACTGCTGTGAATTTTGCACACCATGCGTGTGCCCAGAAAAGCCCCCAGACTGTGCATTCTCTGCGGCAGGGACCTTCCTTTTCCTGATGCACGCTTGCAAAGCAGTAAGTATGTACAGTCCGCCGCACAGACAGCAGGTAATTGCAGCACGAAGGAAGGGTTTATGCCTTGGCACTGCCTTTCTGGACCCTGCTCTGCTTGCACATGCTCCTCTGGGAAGCAGAAGAGGAAGGTTGGGCTCTGCTTCCATGCACTGCGCAGCTCCGCTTGAAATGATGACAGGGACCACTGTTAAAAATTAAATTCTGCCTTATTTTTTGTGCAGTTCTTGTGAGTCACATTCGCGAATAGTAGCGAGAGATTTAATGATCGCATATTTTTTATCTTATTTCATTTCGGTCGATGCCAATATTTTTCTGTTACTGTCGACTTAGAGCTCAAAGTAATTTAGTAATTGATTCTAAGCACGGCAGCTCGCCAATGGCAGCTCTCCATTCAGGGGAATATCTTTGCTAATTTTATCCATCAGAATGAGATTACCATGCTAATCTCCCCCAGCCCTAGTACCTTGGTCAGTTGGGACACACTGATGCAAATGATGTTATTAAACACAAACCCTTCACCCAGGACAGAAGAGAAATGAAAGCAGGGGAGATGAGCACATCAGGATCCGTTACAAGGATTTCTAAGACTGAACTGGCATTGTTTGCCTGTGTCCTCTTCATCACCCCCGAGCTCTTGCGTGTGCAGCACTCATTTTTTTTTTGAAGCAATCTATGGTTGCTTGCTTGTTTATATCCAAATTTTTTCCCCTCAGAAAGATTTGGCCGCCCTCACAGAGCCTTAGTTTGCGAGGGGTAGCAGCCATAGCAGCTACAGGAGATTTTTTTTTTTCCTCTGCACCAGTCTATTTTCAGCCTGTATCTATTAGCAAGGTCTATCAGCATTTCAAATCTCTTTTCTCTTAGGTTAGAAAGGATGCACCGCATGTGGCTGCGCTGAGTGACAGTGCTGCACTCCCCTTTATCTTAATCATGGGTGCTTTTGAGAGCACCCCTCTGTTCTTGGCCACTCAGGAGAAAAGAAGCCTTCAGTTAAGGATTTTAATCTGCCGCTTTTTCTGCTGCGGAGCCCTGTTTTGGAGTATGTCCATCAGCTTGGTAACTCCATCTTGTAAAGGATGGAGATCTCTGGCACGGGTCCTGCAAAGCACTAAAGCATATGCTTAACTCGCAGGGGCCCTGCCGAGCTCCGGCTGGAGCTCCCTCTGCACGGCATAATGGGATCTGCTGATAGCTGGGCCTCTTCTAGCTCTGCCTGATTTCAGATCCACTTTCAATCAATAAGAACCCTTTTAAAATCAGGCAAAATCTGACCCTGGAAGGCAGTTTTGGCGCGTCGCCGAAGTAGATCAGTTCCATCCAGAGTGCAGGCTGTTTTGCAGGTACTGATGAAAAATAGTGTACAAAGACCAGTGTCTGTTTTCGCAATGTATTTCACTAATTCTTGGTGTTCAGTGATATATTAATAATTATTTGCTGTTTTTCTCCAGGAAAGTAAGCAGGACAATTGCTCTGAGTCATGACTGATGCAATCTGGATACTGCAAGGCTCTCTTCTGATCCTCTGAAGCTCCTAAACTTTGTGCTTAGGTAATTAAGAAGCTGATTTGCAGAACTTCTCCTTTATCCTCACACATCATCTCATTGCACGAACCACTATGAATGACAGAAAGTAATTTGTTTAATTACATTGCATTTTTATTATAAAACCACAACAGAACTGTGTATAATATGTTAATTTGTTTTCTGCCATTTATTTTTCTTTAATTCTATTTTCTTTTTCATTTGTTTAATCTTTTTAATTCTTTTGGAATCAGCTTTAAAACAATGTGGAAAATGAAGGTATGCTTTCAGAAGGTCAAAAAAAAATAGAAGTTACAAATAGTTGCATAGGAGATTAAATCAGTCTAAATAAATGTACTGAATGTTACTAGAGGAGCATTTTCTGGCTTGCATTTGAGAAAAAAAAAATGTGGATATAAAAATACTTAATTCAAAGGTTAAAAACTTAAAGAGTGACTGTCTCCAGAAACATTACACTCCCAATATATTTTATCTGAAAGTTTAAATTCTCAAGGGCAAATTAGGAGAAGCACTTGTGGGCAGCGTGTGTCACCGTCTACTTTTATCAAGCCAATATATTTGATAGACATATATATTGTGTTGGCAGTTTCAGGAGTTCACCAAACACCCCAGTTCTTAAGAAAAACTGGAAATTTACTTAGAATCCCTGCTTTCAGAGTGGCAGAGGCAGAGGTCAGCAGCACCACGGGGCCAGGTGATACTTGCAGCGCTCATCCCCTAGCTGCTGCAGCCGCATCCTGAGCACCACTGAGAGACAATGTCAGTGGGAAGGTGAGCAGAGAGAGAGGAGGTGGAAACTCCCCGGCTTCTCACAAGCCCCACAGAGCATCATTTGTAGACAAACATAAGATGTCTGACTTGCCTCTTATTACCTAGTTATTTATGTACTATCATTAACTCTTTTTTTTTTTTTTTAATATTAAAGTTATTTTCTCCTAGAAAATATGGTGTTGGTTCAAATATTTGGTAGGCATTTCTGAACTGCATTTGCCTTTTGCAACACTTCAGGCTGTGGCTTACCAGTTCATTGACACTGCAGAACTGAAATAAATGCCTGCTTATTCAGCTAATCAATCAACAGTCTCCCCTAAACTTGTAAACTATGTATGCAGCCCTCCCCTCCTACTTCAGGAAACTGTAAGAAGAATAGGAAAATAGCTGGTCTCTGCTTCTCTCGGTAGGCAGAAGATGTGGCAGGAGGTCTGCCATGCAGGCACCCTGCATGGCAGGTCCTGCTCACGTTCTCAGCTCTGGCTCCTGGTGTTCAACAAAAGCCAAGCAGTGCTGTGCCTCCTGCCTCCCTCCATCACCTTTCTGAATGCCTTTGGAGATGTTTTTTCTGCCCTGAAATGCCAAATGGGAAAATAGCCAGAAGATGTTGTCTGGTTTTGGCTCCATAAGATGTCCTAGGTGTGGCTATTTGCATGGTTTCTCAGTGCAGTCTTTTTTTCTTTCTGTTCTTGTCTGAAGAGCATCACTGTGCACCACTCACATGCCTGGAAAAGTGCTCTTCCTAATTAAAAAAGCATAATCCTTAACTGATGCCCCAAACCTGTCAGTGTTCAAGAGGCATTTGGACTATGCCATCATGAATCTGCTCTAACTTTTGGTTAGCCCTAAAGTGGTCAGGCAGTTGGGCTGGATGATCTTTGTAGGTCCCTTCCAAATGAACTATTCTATTCTATTCTACTCTATTCTATTCTATTCTGTTCTGTCCTATTCCGTTCCGTTCCATTCAGTTCCGTTCCGTTCTGTTTCAATTAGGGAATTAGGGAAATTGGGTAATTTTTCTTGAGAGCTGATCCTTAAAGCAAACATTGTCAAAAGACATCTGCCCCTTCTCTCCCCAACCTGGCCTCAGCTTCCCCCTTTACCCATCCCCTCTAATGGGCTCACTCTGTTCAGCTTTAGACAAGGCTCTTCTTCACTGTTCTTATATGTTTGTGGTGCCATATTATATGTAGCAAGAAGCAAGCATTGCAGAAGTACCATATTATCTGGACCGGTTTCATTTAATCTCTGTGCTGCATAGAGAGAGCATATGCATGTAAATATGTCCAGGGAAGATATGAAACCAGACTGTGCCTGACTTTGCATCATCTTCTGAAAAATTGCTCTGCAGAGGATCCTGCTGCTTCCAGTGTCATATTCTGCTACATAAAAACCTACAGAGGACCAAAGCCAAAATCTAGTGGGGGGCAGTCACTGCTGTACCATTAATTTGTCCATAGCAGGATGAAAGGAACAGCAGGAGGAAGATGAGATTTTTTTTTTTCATGTGGCAATAAAGGTAAAATATTAAAATTACTGCTGTGCAGAGAAAAAAATAGTGCTGAAAGAGGGATGATACTGATATTGCGGTGCAGGGGATGATATACATCTCCTGAGGGACAGGGATGCTTGTAGGCTAGGTTTTTACTGCTCCTTCCCCTCTTTGCACGTGTCCCCTCCTGGCCAGGTCCCCACGAGTGAGGTGACACGGAGCCATGCCCGGAGCCTCCTGGGAAGGGCTCTGGGCGAGCAGTAGCTTAGTGCAGGTCTGTGGTGGAGGTTTGCGTGCTGCCCTCACCGCCAGGGACATAAATAATTGTCAGTGCTACATCAGAGATGATTTTCCACCAAGGGAAAATGAGAAACAGAAAGAAACCCTTAGCAGCAGCACGTGATTTTTGCTCCCCCAATGCGAAGAGATGTGGAAGAGCACTCGTGTCGGTGCAAGTACAGTGGCTGATTTTCTATACGGCCCGAGCTTAGCTTACCTTGAAACTCTGTGTGCATTCATTGATAACCCCATTATGAAATTCAAGAGACCTAATGCAATTGTGTCGAGGAAGATTTACTTGTTAAAGGGAAAACAACTTTCACATAAATAATTTACTACAACAGAAAAATAATCCTCTGCGCTATCATCCTTGCATTGAAACTAATCGAACGGAGTTATTTTTAAATTGCTTGGAAGTGTACTGCTCTCTTTTCATTGTCAATAAATATGCTCTGTTTCAGCACAGCACTTCACTCAATGCATCTGAATTTTCAGGCGAGTGGGGCGGGGGGGCACGGGAATTGATCAGAATTCAAAAAAAATGCAGAAAGTGGAAGTTCTTACAGAAAAATGTGTATGCTGTAAAATTCACAACTCTTTTAATAACCTGAAAATGGGTCATGTTTCCTGTATTGATTCATGTCCAGCTTCTGCTTTGCCATTGAGGTTTTGCCATTGGCCTCAGTGGGAAGAGATCTTTAACCCTCTGCTGGGGTGGGTTCTGTCTAAATCCTGAAAAAAAGAGCAGAATTTAAACTCAATGAGCAGCACTCAGAATTTCAATAGGGGTATGAACAGCTCTGTTTGACTTCTCAGTCTGACAGCAAAAGAAAGATGCAATTGCTAGATATTCTCTTCCCCACCCCATCCTACCTCCTTTATTTATTTATTTATTTATTTTTCTTAACTTTTCATCCATTTCACCAGATTAACCTGCAGGATTTACAGGGACTACTAACAACCACACTTGCAATTTCAAATACCCCTTTCTCTTGTATGTATGTCAAATCAAGTAAGGTTCCCCTTATTTTCTGCCAATCTAAGCAATATTTTCTGTTTAGCAATTCCTGTGTCTGCCCAGCGTAGTTTTCTTCCCAATATTCTTTCCTGACCCATGTCCTGGTTGTTATACTACTCTGGTTCTCTGCAAACACCGTTGTCCCCTATGGAGGCTGCAATTGATTGAAAGGAGGAAGGTGAAATCACCATCTACACCACCAGGCCCTCTTGCTAAAGACCAGCTGGGCTGCTTAGCATCCCTCATCCTGCCTCTGTGCTTCCACTGAGCGGCCTTGAGTTCAGCAACCAGTGTTACAGGGGCCAGAGACGTCGGCTGAGGAGCCACATGTGACACTAAGATGAAGCCTACACACGTGTGTTCTTAAAATTAATAGTTAGAAATAATCACAATTATTGTTTAAATAAAGTGCTGGTCCTTTCTGTACATGCACAAGTTTTTATCATTTTGATCCTGCAGTTTTTAATAGAAGCAGCAAAGTGAATA
Source organism: Anser cygnoides (assembly GCF_040182565.1). Classification (NCBI taxonomy): domain Eukaryota; kingdom Metazoa; phylum Chordata; class Aves; order Anseriformes; family Anatidae; genus Anser; species Anser cygnoides. The sequence continues at coordinate 25,189,519 of NC_089876.1, forward strand.
GTTTTGATTTCCAAGAGCTGACATTTTTCATTAAAAAATATATAAAGGCATGGAGGACTTGTGGGTGGCTGGGTGAGTATTTTGATTGAAAAGTCTCTTTTTAATGACAGCGGTTTGCTTTATTGGAAAATGCTCACAGAAAAATGCTTGCCATCAACTTGTGAACTCCCCGAAAGACTGATTTGATTTTACTTAGTAGGTGTTTAGTTCAGAGGATTCAGCAATAAGTGCGTGTCCTAGCATAAACATTTTTGGGACATTCATGCATATTCAGTGGCAGTAAAAGGGCACTAAACCCAGGTTTGTATGAGGACTGTGGGATATTAGATGTGTCAGCATAAGGAGCTTTCTCGCCTCTTGTTATTATTCTCGCCTACTCTTTATGTAAGCCCTCCAGGTCTTTATGTATACCTGTGTCTTCCCTGAGCATGGAGGACTGCTGGTTTAACCATCATGGGATACACTTGAGCTGGCATAACTTGTAGATATAGACTAATTCAGTTTAAGTGCAAGTCCCAGAAAGGCACCGGAGAAATCATATCATCTCCTGTAGCACCTGAATGTCACCACTTCGGAGGGAGTCACCTTCAAGGAGAAGTCATTGCGGTGTCTCATCGTTCCGTCGTGTCACGGCTTGGATCCCCATGCCGTTAAAAACCAACCTGTTAACTTCCGTGCACAATCTAATAAATGCAAAGGAGTCAGTGTGGAACCATCCCGCTCGCAGCTGGTTATTTTGTGTTTCTGTAATTAGCACCACGCACACAGTTATGGCTGTCGATACTCTTCGGGTGAGCCTACCTAACAACTTGCTTGCGCTCACAGGGCAAGATACTGCTCCATCCTCCCCAGCTCACCTCTCCCCATGCTCTAAGCCCCACCACGAGCTCTCCTGTTCCCTTCTTACACCAGCTTTCTGTTGGTGTGGGCTCTCTGACAGGAGTCCAAGCTAGAGCATTTCTATCTGTGGGAGCCACCGTTTGGACTTCTCAATTTCATGGTCTATGCTCATTCTATGTGTGGAAACATAATTATTTTTGAGCCTGTTACCGATCAAACCTGGTTGAAATCAGCCAAGGGGCTTAGAAGTTATTACAGGGAGGATAAGGAAGGGCCCAGACAGACACACAAACAGCATGATGGCAATGAGCTTCATTTCCTTAGGAAGCCAGGCAAAAAATTACTCTTCCACTGGGTCTAATTTTGCATGGACAGAGATACCAGAACACTAATGCATCAAAATTACAACTAACGTAGAGGCTCTGCTGACAGGCGGAAGAAATTCCAGCATGCTGCTCCAGACCCGTCCCTTGCAGTGCTGTCCCTCCTCCCCAGCACGCATACGGACGGCGTTATTAGTACATGCGGGAGCTGTCAGGGCAAAACATCTGGTGCAATGCAAACGGTTTGCCTTCCGCAGCTGCCACAATCTGCTTCTAATGCTGTTTTAACAACCTGTGAAGAACCAGTCCAATGTATAGGGTGATCCTATAGCACTGCAAGGCTTGCCTGGTCCATAGGGACCTTCATCCCATGCTTTTGTTCAGCAGCAAAAAAAAAGTTTTCCAGGGCAGTTTTGCTGAAATGTTTGGATAAAAATGTATTGGATTGTCTAAACATTCATGACCTGTAGTTTTGACTTAATCTGTGTGAGTCAAGTGATGACAGAGCTGGCTACGGACGGCCAGGACATGCCTGTTGCCCACCACACACATGTAGGCCTGGATAGCACCCGCACCTTTATGTGGCTCTTCATGTCAGGCAGGAGCCTCTTCCCAGCTACTGCAGAGTCCTCTGGCTCTCTTACAAGCAAATTTGATTTTTCAGAGCACCCAGGTCCAGGCATGGTTCCCATGGATGGTTCGTGGATGAGCAGCAGCACTGCACCACAGGCCTGCAGAAGCTGTCTGCAGGGTGTCCTGCCACGTCCATGGGCCCTTCCACTCGTCTGGGCCTTACCCACCTCTAGCACTCTGTCCATCACAGAAATACTGTTTTTTGTCAATGTTTTCACTCCTGGGCAGATGCAGGCCACTGTCTCTGGGGAGCAGCCTCTCCTTTGCAGTAACTCACACCGAGCTGTCGCTGCTCCCCCAAGTAGGCGAACGGCACATTTCCTACAGCAAAAGGAAAAAACAAGGGAATATCTTCCTCCAGAAGGACAACGCGGAGCGGGGAGGGCTTGCAGTGCTATTACCACGTCAGTGCATTCCCTCTTGTCTAGGGGAATTACTCTCTGCAGCCGAGAGGTGATTTAACTCTGGGGCTCGCTCACCTCTTGGCCTCCACGTCGCTGCTCTGAGTATAACAGCGGTGGGCGTGGGGGCATGGGGTCCCTCAGGATGGCGTCCCTGCAGCACTTTGCTCCACCTGGGTGGCATTCAGAGGGACTTCTTGTCTACCACTGGCCTGCCTGAACCAGCACTGGAAAGCAAGAGGCGAGACAACACAGATCCTGGTCCCAGCCCTCTGAGCTGTCCAGTGCCCTGAAGGAGGGTGTTTTGAAAAGCAAAGTGCACTTCGTTAGTATTTGCTGTAATAACATTATCTAAGCACAAATGTAGCTAAACTATTTGAATACACAAGTCAAAAAATAATTTGGAATTACCAACCCACCGTAGCCAGTCTTACTCCAGAATAAGTGAAAATCATCAGCCTGGTTAAATACCAGTGGTGTCTGTAAATGGTGGTCTGATCAGAAAGTGCTGTGCTGCTCTGACCATTGCTGCCACCTTCTTCATTAGTCCAGCCAAGGAAATGATACAAAAAGTTGTCTCCCGAGTTGCTGATAATTCAGCTTCAAACACTTAAGGTATTTTTCAAAAATGCACAGTGTCTGTGGCTTTATTTGAACATTCTTCATTAAAGGAGGCTGTAGTGAAGTGGGTGTCTGTCTTTTCTCAGGTGACAAGTGATAGGACGTGCGGAAATGGCCTCAAGCTGTGCCAGGGGAGGTTAGTTTGGGCATGGGGAAGAAATTCTTCACGGACAAGGTGGTCAAGCATTGGAGAGTGGCGGAGCTGCTATCCCTGGAGGTATTTAAGATACAAATGGATGTGGCTCAGAGGGACGTGGCTACGCATCTGACCTCTGACATGCGTGAAGATGCCCACAAAGAGCCCACTGCCGCTGCAGACCACCCCATCAGCTGAAGGGTGCACATGCTGTACAGAGGAGTGGGGCACCAGGCAGCTGCCCATCCGTTTGGTGGTGACTCCAACATCAGCAGCATGAAATTTATGGGTGGGTCACCAACACAACAACAGGCAACTGGATTTGGGCAGTGTGCACTGAAAATGCTACAATACCCTAAAAAACTGGTCTGAATCTCAGCAAGTTGGGCACGTAGAGGTACTAGTTTTGACCTCAATCCCTCTCGTCCTCAGTTTCCATCTGTAAAATGGGAATAGTGATATATTTTTTCTTTTTTTTTATTTTTTTAAATGTGACAAAAACAAACCCAAAGATATTATTTTCTAAAGCACCGAGTAACTGGAATGAAAGCTATACAAGAACACCTACAAAGAAATTAATTCCTTCAGTTCAGATTTTGAACAATACATGGCAAATAACACTTGGGGATTAAGAAATTTTATATATACATATAATTTGTAACAAATATTTATTTTGTTCAATTAATAAGGCAAAAATCCTGTGGAGAAAACACTGCTTGATTAAGTAATTAAAAAGCCCTGTCTGTAAAGGCTTAGGGTTTCGTTTACATAGGCAGCCTTTATCCAAAATCTAGGTGTTTGATTTTTTCCCCTCAGCATTCCTACAACTGTAGTTTTCTGAATGGAACATATATGTGCCCCCCCCCCCCCCCCCCCTTTAAGGGCTGCTTTCTTATCATTTATTTAAGAAAACATTTGAATTGCCTTAGATGTCTTATGAAGTTAATTAGATAAAATTAGGGATAATTAAGTGTCATAAAACATGATATAAACTTGCCGATGTCAAGGGGGATGTTTAAAAACAATGACAATGACAGGTAAATTTGACATATGTCAGTAGTTTTTCAATAAGTTTATGTAATAGATAACCGCATGTGTTTTCTTTTCCAAGCTTCCCTGTCCACATAATCCAGGTCTACTGTATTCTAGAGCCTGATTACAATAAACCCATTCTTATTTTTAAAGGTAAAACTGTCTTCTAAACATGTGTCTTGAAATGCCTCTGTCAAACACCATTTTATATTAACATTTTTAAGGATATAATGATTGGGCTGAGTTAATTAAAATATATCATTAAGATTGTATTTCCCTATATTAAAAAATTGATTGCATTTTACATCTTCCTTGCTTTTGTTAGAGCAGTTCCACTACAAGTTGCTGTATACCCGCCTGTTGTCTATGCCTCTGCACATTGACCTTTGTTGTAAGATCTGCTATAGACATCACAAACTCTCACATCAATTTACTACAATTGGATGTGGCATCTTCCAGCTAATTTGATTTACGGAGAAATGCACCTGGCTCTGTTTTTCCCTATAGAATGTTGAGGGAGTTCGGAGTCCTCCCAGATGCCATCTATCTGAGTAGCCCATGTGTTTTCAAGGTCTAAGCGGTTTGTCTTCATCTACCAAAATGTAAGCCACTACAATAGCAGAGTAACTAAATTACTTAATGCGGAAATGCATTTGATTTTAGGTGCAAAATACGTACTTATATATGCATACGTACATATGCTCGGGTATATATATATATAATCTATGTATATGGTATATATTATATATATAAATATAAAGCACATAACATATATACATATATATGCAAATAAAATCATGCATATATTCCTATGCTACAGCATATATTTAATATTCTGGCTGTTCTACAAATTCTTTTTTTTACTTTTTATTTTTCATTTTTATTTTTTACTTTTAGCTGTTACAGGAACTCTCTGCAAGAAGAAAAACATTTCAAGTCCTAGTGAAACTTTCCAGGCGCTGAATTAGATCACGTGAATCAAGCAGGTTATGAAGATCAATCCTGTTCCAGTGGCAGGAACAGAGGGAGAATGAGCCATAGACTTCTGTTTTCTATTTCATCCCACAGGTCCCAAAGTAAAACCATGATTTAAAGTATATACATTAACTGTACATGCATCTTGAGCAATCAAACAAATTAAATCACTGGATATACAGTTGCAAACGACTGTGGTAATTAAAACGAGTCCAGACATTTTAATGGAGAAGGTTGGTGTGGTCCTACTGGACCAAGAGCAACAGTGAGCAGAGCCAGCAGAGACCTGGCCTCCAGTATTTAACGGTATGCTGGATGGCTTCAGTGGTTGATTTTTTTTTTTTTTGGCACGGTGGGTGAGGGGAAAGAATTGTTTTCTGAAATAATATTTTCATGACAAACTACTTTAGTTGCAAAATACACAGGTAAAATATACTTAACAGTGTAAACTTGCCATACTCCACTTTACCACAAATCGAAAAACTAAGTACATTAAGATGAAATGGCCTGAAAACTTCTAGGTTTAGTTCTTCAGAACTGCATTGATTGTGTTTACTGGAGAGCTGGCTGACAGTACATGGAGCAGCTACCCGGTGCTGGACACCAGATTTAATGTTCTCTGTGAGCCCAGAAGCTTTCCCCGTTGCCAGCTGGGGCCTGACTCTTGCCTGCAGATTAAAAGTGGTTTTTAATGGAGTCAGAGGATGCTGGAGCTGTGCTTAAAGTGGGGTGGGGGTGGAGTGAAGGGAGAGGGCGAAATATGGCTTTTGGAGGGATTTGTTTGGAATAAGAATTCCAAAGGTTAAATCAGACCCTGTGAGAGGGAATCACAGGTAGCACAAAACTACGGAAGTTTAAAGCATAAATACCTGCTCTTAACACTGTGGTAGATATTCAGCATCAAATATGACTTTGAAAACAAGAAAAGAGTATTAAGGTGATTATGTTGGCAATAACTTGCAAAATTAAATAATAATAATAATAATAACCACACAAATGCTACAGAGTTTTTTTGGTACTTTGATCACTAAAACCATAAATCTCTGTGAAGAAGTAAAATGAAATAACTTGTTAGAGCTGAAGTTGGAGAACTGGTTTATTCTGAAGTACTTTGACTTCTCTATCTGCTCTTTCTTTTCCTGTCTACTGATTTGTGATTACAGAATGTATCTCCTTGTATTTCCACCTTCAATAAAGTAATTATGTGAAACCAGTAAATGAGTACTGGTTGCACAGTTTGAGCCTACTTTGGTTATACTTTACAATGAGATCCCTAAATAATTTCTGGAAGAGTAACTGCCTTTACAAATCCCAGGAAGTTAAAATAAATAAATTAATTAAAATGCTTGTTTAGAAAAGCAGCTTGCAACGACGTATAGATAAGGTGCTGTTAGAATACAACCATCATTTACTTAACAAACATATTTATTTCTCTTCTCAAAGAGTAATCTTTGGTAATGGTTTCTCTTTTCAAAACATTTGTCTGTAATTTCCATTTACTGCAGTGACACCTAATGGTAGGAGAAGAAGAATTGATCTCCAGCCGCCTTGTTTGCTATGGAACAAAAGGGTTTTTGCATTTTAAGCTAGTGGGGAATGTATGGATTCTTTCCTCTCTCCTCAAAGAGCAAACAGACTCTACTGTGATCTGGAAAGCATTCAGCTGCAGGAACAAAGGCATCCAAACTAGAAGTCTAAAGCTATGGCCTTTAGAAAGCCAAAAACCTAGCCTTCCTACTTTTATAAGCTTTTAAGAGCTAAACTTCCATTACAAGCAAAGAGGGACAGCTACGGATGAATATTAAAATGGCTAATAAGAAAATAATCTTTCTCCACGGCATATGGTCATGACTATACATCTTGAAGTTTCAGGCTCAAGGGGGCTAATGTTTGTGATGGATATTTTAAATTCATCTGCACTAAATGCTGCCAGAAAGTGAGTTATTCAGGTCAGAATAAAAGTTGGCAAGATATATGCCAAAGATGTTCAGAATTTTGTTCTATATAACAAGCTTATAAAATACCTTTTTATGCAGCTAAGACCAGCTGGGCGAAAGTTAATCAGCCAAATGCAATTATAGGAGGTGTAAGTCTTATTAATGTATTAGGAATTCTCAGGGTACGACTGGACCATTCCAGATGTGCTGCTGCATAATGAGTACAGTGTAACCTTGATCAGGAAGCCAATCTGCCTGATCTCCTCATCTCTTCTGATAATCTATATAATATTTACTTGTGATGGCTCAGAAGGGAGTAATAGAAGTAATAGGTTCTCATTCAAATTGGGACTTCATTTTGTAATAAATACAGCTCAGCCTAAGCCTGAAAAAAACAAAATTTCACTTCATCTGAAGTAGAAAATGGCATTTCTTTAAACTTGCAGCTAAACAAAGGTACGTCTCATTTAATATTCTGTCTAGGACAGGTGTATTTTGACAGTGTAAAAGCCAGGTAAATGATGGGCTTTGTGTTGGAGCAGTGACAACCTCCACAGGATATTTTTACAGAAAGCGGTGGTTATCTGCGTGAGATGCATGGCTGCCAGCGTTGAGGAGGGGGTCCTCCAGGTTGCTCCAGGGAAGTGGCAACCAGGCAGTCTGGGAGGGAAGAGCAGACTGCATATCCTGGGAAAAAAATAAAAATAATAAAAAATTGAGGACCTGTGAGGACAACTGGAGGTTTGTCTTTTAGGGTTGTGTTTTCTTGTACTGCAAAAGAACTGCTCTGCTGGAGAGCTTGGGGGAGGTGCAAGCTGGGTCTCACTGAGCCGCTCCTTCCTCTGTGTAGAAAACCAAATAAGAGGCTTGAATCTGACCTGCCTACTCAAGGTACCCACAAAAACAACCCTACTCTGCTTCTGTTTGTTAGCACAAAATTTAAAAATCAGCTGCCTTACCTGCAAGCGTGCTATTGACTGGGTAGCCAGGAGGACCAGCCCTTACCCTCAGACATTTGTGCTAATCAGTGGTCATTGGTAATTACCTCCCATTACAAGGGCTGCCAGCAGCCTCCACAGCACGCTGTTGTTCTCGGAGTATTCTGGCATCTAAAGAGCCCACAACAAATCTACGTGTCTTCCCCATTTGTAATGACAGATTCCCCAAAGGAGACATGGCTCGTCTTAGGGACCTATTGTCCTCTTTGTACATACAGTCAGCTCCCATTAATCTCATTAACGAGACCTACATTCCCAAACTAGAAGGAAAAAAAATTCAGCTGGTAAGAAAAACAGATTTCCTGGGGAGGCAAGAAGGGAGCTAAGGAGACTGCCAGCCCTTCGACCTTCTGCTCCCCTCCCCGTGGCACCCCAAAAATGCCCGGGGTGCTCCAGTGGGAGCACCCGTGGAGATGTGTGGGGCCACCCTGCGTCAGGCCACCCCGTTCAGCTCCGGCTGTGACTGATTGCACATGCAGAAGGACAGGGAAGGAAGGGGGAGGAAAGTAAAAGAAAACTATTGTGATATCCCTGTTGCCCCTTCCAATCTCTGGCGGCGTTCAGCTGGTGTTTGTTGCCGACCTCAGGAAAACACAGGGCCTAGGGAGGCAGAACAGTGTGGTACCTCCACTTGTTTTCATCTCAGGAGAGGAAACATAAGCAGCCATTTAACCTTTCATATTCGATAATACATTTCACTGAATCATGTCTGGAAACACTGTTGCAGGTTTAAAATAACCCTCATTTGGCTAAACTCCTTGGGAACAAAACTTACCAGTGGTGTCTGCTGGAAGGGATGGGTTCTTGCAGGAAATATAAGCTGAGTAATTACCGTGTGTCACTGTGACATGCTTTTCCTGCCCTCCTGGTGCCATCTGCACAAGAGACCTTCCCCAGCTCCTATCTGGAGGTAAGGAACCCCTTAGTCCTCTCTTCCCAGCAGAAAGCCCAAAAAGGTGGCACATGTTAAAGCAATGATCTCCTGGGTATCAGGGTGTTAGAAGATGGCCCTGAGCTACCACTCTGTTACTGCTCTTCATTTTAGCTGGATAATTAGTGATGAGAAATGCTATTGTGTATGTATGTACAATGGAAAGTTACCTGAGAACCGCGGTCAGAAGCTTCTGATTCTGGCTGGCTGCTGATGCTCGGGGCTGGGAATGGGGTGGGAGCAAAGGAGGGGTGGACACGCAGGGAGCGGGGCCAGGGGAATAGGCTCAGCCTTGGTGCTCTGAGTCATCCAAGAAGGCTGGTGCCAAGGAGCTGCTCTGCTGCGACTGGAAAATTGAATTCAGCTTGTGCTTACTGGGAAGCCTTGAGTCAGCCCTGTTTCTGCTACTGTGTGCGAAAAAATGAGCATTGCCCAGATTATGTGGCATTACTGCCTTTATTATCTACGTCAAATGAGTCCGATGTTTTTCAGACTTCATGGCCTGATGATGGGGCATACTAATGTCTATGTTCAGCACTGAAGATTGAATTTAATTACCTGCCAGCTGTCTAGCATACTGTGAGATGAGGCTGTAGCCCCCAAACATGTGGCAGGCCAGCCACACCACAGAAAACCCACCCTGGCAGGCCAAAGGGAGCCTGGTCAGCGTGCTGTGGGAATATATAGCTGGGATTTAAACATGAACTGAAAGCAAGAGGTGTTCTTAAGGGATTCATTGACTAAAGGTTGCCTTGATCGAATGATGTTATATCCTTCGGTAGAACTTCTTCCTAGGCAGTAAGGAAAGGGGCGTCTGAAACAGACAGCCCAGTGCCACAAGCAAAGCAAAATGTTCAAAGTCCCACCGCCCTTCCTCCTGTCTGTGAGGTGTTTGGCTTGGCTGATGTTGGCTCTCCAGCTTTAAGTGAATGCTTATGGGTGAGATGGATGGAGCAATGTTCCTGCTGAGGGGGTCCTGGACTCCTTCCACCTCCACCCATCAACAAGATCACTGCTCTGCTGTATCCAAACTACACTATGTGCTTAGAGATGCCCAGCTGTTGTTGTTGTCTTGGTTGTTTGTTTTTCAGAAGCATTGTTGAAAATTTTTGTTCAACTCTATGTTTAAATATTGTTTAACTTCATCAGTCCACCAAGTTATGCAGTGTTCCCTGAAATATGGCTTTGGAGGCCCTGGGGACAGTTTCTTAAGCAATCATTTAATAAATAAAAATAAAAATGGATACCTGAAGTCTGAAATAAAATATCAGTGATACAGCTTGACACTAAAGAAAGTCCTTTTGGCCACTGGAATAATGCCTCTCACCTGACTGTGCCTGGGGTGAGGTGCCCTTGCATGCAGCTGGGACATAAGCACTGCTGCTTGGCTGGGGTTAAGGTGCTGAAAGGAAACTGCTGGGGGCTGGAGGAGGTCCTGCTCTGTGCTGGTCAGAGGACACACTCGTCTCACTGCTGGTTTGGTCTCTACGCTAAGAAAATGAGGGAGGAAGGCTGCTGTCTTGGAGCTGTATTAAATGCGCTCATCCAGAGACATGTGCCGATATTATGGAGAAGAAGGGAGACCCAGAGCCACGAAGTTTGGATTTATGTCTGGAAAGTCAGTTCCTCTTCAGTGTGCAAAATTTAGCTGGAAATCTAATTAGTAAAGATTTTAATATTTATTTATTTATTTATTTATTTTTGTGAGATGTCCTCTTATCTCAGTTTCCAGTAAGGTATCAGATACTAAGACAGAAGCCTTCCCAGGATGATATGTCTGCTTCACTTCCAGTCACTGAGAAAACCCAGAAGTCCACTCATTAAAAGATAAAAAAAAAAAGGCAACACTGAAAATTTCCATAACATTTTACATTTAGTTTGTTTTGAGAAAGATGCAAATGTTGGGTTCGGTTCAAATTTTACTGTTTCAAAATTGCAGGCAACTGAAAAGCTTGATACTTTGATTTCAGTGTGATTTGGGACTTCTATTTTCAGAAAGAGGAGAATCAGCTGCAAGTAAGCTGCTTACAAATTATTATCTGCAAAATGGCTAAAGCCAGACTGAGGTGACGGGGCAGCTTTAATGACCCAGTCCTGCTGCAGAGTGCACGCTACCCCAGCTCTTTTAGGGTCCTTTTATAATTAATATGAGGTACCGACGCAGCGTGGGGAAAACCTGAGCTGCCCTGAAAGAGCTGCTTTCTCTCCTCTTTTACATATGCTCCACATTTAATCCAGGAGGAAAATAAAGGTTTATCCTTAGCTAGCTCTTATGAAATCCTTTGGTCTCTTCAAGTGATGCTATAGGGAGGCAGCTTAGTGATCAGCAATGTGTGGTCTGATGTGGGAGGGTGAGTAATGATTTTGGAGAGGTATTGCTTCAACAGAAGATGATCTCCAAAAAGAATCACCATCTTTTTCTCCATATTTTGAAACAATCCTCCCTAGGTTTAAAAAAATAACCCCAACTTTTGAAATTGCAAGCAATGTTACCTCCTTCCAGAGCTCCAAATTTACCTTATAAAATCAGCTCTGTTACCCAAGCATTACATGTGTCAATCTCAGAGACTTAGTTTTATGTAAACACAGGACTTTTTTTCCCCGTTAATTAAATTACTTACTCATTACTTGTACTAAAAAGGACAGGGCCTTCAGATGGTTCAATGAAAATGCCTGTTACCATCACAGCCAGTTCCCGAAGAAGCTCTTAAAAAACACCTATATCAAGCTCTTTTCCCAGCTACTGTGTTTTTTCCTCGGAGTCAGGTTGTCCTGGGTGTCTGGCTTCCTCTTTTCACCACCTGGGTGGGTTTATGCTTGGGAGCCCTTGTGGCAAGCCCTGCCCTGATATAGCTCCCTTCCTCTGAGTGCTTGGTACTGGGAACAAGAAAATTCCTTTAAAGCATTTCTTGAAACCAGGTTAGCATCAGCTCTATCTGCAAGTTGACCACAAGCTGGTGTACTCCTTTTTTCCCTCCTTTTTTTTTTTTTTTTTTCATTTTACCATTAGTTAAGAAACTGAAGGCAATTTCATTCAAGAAACTAGAGCTCTTCTGAAAAAGAGGCAAGAACAGTGCTTCTACTCTGGAGAATGGGAAGAGGATCTTTATGGTCCTATTTCTGTTATCAGACAAAAAAATGCAAAGCAGCTGAAGACTGACCTGAATCTAGACACTGGGAAGAAGGGCACAGGGGGAAGGAAAGGTAGGGGCAGCAGAGAGGAGAAGCAAAAATGACCATTACCGTACTGCTTGATGGTGACTGATATTGTATACAACTTGAAAATTATAAAGTCTGTTCATTTTAGTACCTATAAATTATATTATAATTAACTGAGAATAGTCATGGCTACTCTTCTTAGTTAAATGTACTTAGAATAATATACTTTTGCATTATAAAAATGGTTTAATTTAGTCTGGTTTTAAATAATAATGTATGTTCCCATCATTATTTTAAGCGACACACAAATTGCACTGCAAATATGCTATTTGTCATGTTTTTAAAGCTTTGAAGTCAATATTACTTCTGATTGCATTCATCAAGGAAAGCAGGGACTTCTCCTTCCACTGCAAAGCAAGAAATCCCGCCTGTGCCATAAGGGTCACGTGTAAGATGTGTGTAAGAAAAACCTAAATAACAATAAAATGCCAAAAGTTAGACAGAGAGCCTGAGACAGAGTGCCTGAAACGAGTCCTGCTGCTGCCTCCTGCGGTCTGTGCATCAGGTGCAGATTTCTGAACGCTCCCTCGCACATCCTTAGCAGCCCTGAGCGGGTTATACAATGACAGAGCCCGAGGTTGTTAAGTTCAGGAGGAGCAGGAATGAGCCATTGATGCTGCTTGAAACAAGGGAAAACAATAGGTCTTTAAGACAGCTTCCCTTGCTGAATGTAAATTGTTTTTTAATAAAATGTAGACAAAACCAGATGATGTCAGAAGAATTCCTCCCTTGTGCCACCCTGGAGATTGTTCAATAAACCGCAAGAAATGCATACATTTTGGGGAACGTTTCTGTGTTTGTCATGCCCATTGCATCTGTACATGTGACCTGATCTTGGAGGCCCTTTCTTGCATACCCAATTTGTTGTTTCCAGCAGGGCTGCTTGTGTGAAAATGCAAGGTATTGGGTCTGTGGGATACGGCTTGCAGACAGCAAGCACAGGGCTGTTTTGTTTCTACCTTCAGCTGTGCCTTGTGGGATGTCCCACACTTAATTTGCTGTGTTTAGTTTTTCCCTTCCTCTCATCAGCATTTCTTTTCCCCAGGTTCTGTTGGTGGTGAGTTCTTCCCCTGATTACCAAAAATCACACAAAAAAATATAGACTCGCCTGTGTGTTTATGCATAGATTTATATGGACAGAAAATAATTGCATGTGTGTGCACATGTGTATTAGTACATATGAGTGCACACAAACCTGTAGCAGATGTGTCTAGATGTATGTGTACACGTAGAGTCATTTTTTGGAGAGCGATGCCTCGTGTTGGCAAGTTGTGCTAATGAGAAATAAATCTTCAAGCTGATAAATAATGTCCTTTTAAGACAATCTATACATTAGCTGTTCACGTCTGATCATTTTTGTGAATGTTATCACCTAGCAGTTAAAGTCATCTGATTTCATGTGCTGCATCTGTATTAAAAATAACAGAGTTCCCTGTAATTCCTTCTGCATTTTCTTCAAACACAAGGGAGAAAGCACATTCCCTAATATGTTTTATGGGTACAGTCTCTTTGTAATATTTCCTTTGCAAAGGTCCTGCTCATATTTGTATCTTATTACTTTTCTTATACTGGATTTATTGATAGTTTCTAACAAAAATATGATTTCAGTATATTTACGGAACAAAACTCAATATAACAGCCCTCAATTCAATTTTTTTCATCAAAATGGAGAACAATAAAGAATCTAAAATCTTCAGTTCAGACACATAGCATCAAAAACCCCTATATTGTTAAAAGAAATAACTCAATAACAGGGAAGTGATAGATATTACTTAAAGAACAGCATTAGCTTTGTTTACCTTATCTGTGTTTCTAATAATCCAGGCTACAACTTGGAGAGTTACAAATATTTTGCTCCTGAAACATGTATAAATTCAGTCATATCCTGTAAATGGGGAAAAGTAATGCCTATACATTAAGGAATATTTATTGCATATTGTTACAGCTAGTAAAAGTGTTATGTACATTCAGATGCATTTCACACGAAGGGGATTTTTGTTCTTGTTCTCCCACACTTCTTCCATAAAGGCATTTTGTTTGTGGGGTTGAATTTTTCTGCTAAGAGTTCATATTCTGCATTTCTAATGGATTACTTGCAGAGAAACACTGTGGAGCTAGTTCAGGGGGGTGTTTTGTTTGTTTTTCTATTGACCACTAGCTAAAGATTTGATTAATAACTTTGGCTAACAATAGATTTTTAGTTAAATAGATGGATGAATTCATTATTTACCTGTTCTTATCCTCGTGTGTATTGCCCAGTGATGATTATAGCTGTTTTAGAAATGATCCTTATTTATGGTATGTTGCATCATCCAGAGATGTAGTAATGATTTTAGATTTTCCACCTAAATTACAGGGCACTTTCCACTGAAAATGGTAAACAATATTACAAACTTAAAAAAAAGAAGTAATCTGATTTCAGGGAAGAGGGAACCCAGTGAAAGATGTGTGCTTTTATAAGGATGGACAATGGAAAGCAAAATAATAACTCCTAAGTTTGATTGTTCAAATATATTCTGCAATACAGAGAGCTGCATGCAGGCTGGAGCAGGCATGGGGCAGGAAGGTTAAGTAGAAGAGAAGGCACAATACTTCAGATTGGCAGTAGACTGCAGCAAGAATAATCTAATCAAAACTAAATTAAATTATCTAGTCCCAGGGCAGGCTCCTGGGACTGCTGCACTGAATGCTAGCAGAGCTCCTCCTAGACATTTTTCCCCAGTCAAACTCACATGATGAATGCAGATGAAATTTGAAATATGAAAATCTGAAATAATTTATGGAAGTTGTCAGAAATTTGGCCTGCTTGTGGTGTAATTTCCTCTGAGACGAGGCAGGCTGGCTCATTGCTTCTAGTCTCAGAGCAGTTGCTGGTCTTCCAGTGGATGGATCAACCCCTTTAAAATGCTCTTCCAGACAAATTACAGCTCATTACAGACAGCCTTGCACCATGCCATTATGTCAGAGGAAATCTTTTTTCATTTGCACAAATTTGCTTGGAATTCTCATATTTATTTGAGCATCCATTATCGAATCTGAACATTGAATTATCCACAATTATTTTCTGGGTAGGCGGATGTTTGTGTATATGGAATAGATAGTGACTGTGTATATAAAAATATTATAGCATTGCTGGAAATCCTACATATTTCTAACAACTGTGTTTATGTAGAGAGTTGCCACATGTCTATAGAAAGGTTATTTCCTGAAGATGGTCTTTTATGTGATGCATTTACTTTCCAAAAGGAGTTATCTACAGAAAACAGTTCACTTCCCAGTGACTCAGAGTCTGCTCCTTGCAGTTATCACAATTAGGACTTCTGTCTATGCATATGTAATTTGCGTATGGTCTGGCCCCGTGTGAGACATCTCCAGTTGTTTTTTACTACAAATTATGTTCTGTAACAAACACACTGCCTCCATTACCACCGTGCTCACGTCTAGCACACTTCCCACCTCCTCCTTGTGCTGAGAGTGGAAGTAAGGGCTGACGTGCAAGAAAATGAAGGGCCAATGATGGAACCCATCCTGAAATCCTCACTCCATTGCTCTCAGGTGAATTTTAGGTTTCTCAGGTGAATCCTAGGACTATGAGCTAAATGATGTGCTCAGTTTCTACATTTTCTCGTGACTCAACCCTGTTACCAGGATACCGATATTGCAATTTTACGGTTGTTTAACATCAGAAATTTTCTCTGGAAGAAAGATTTTACAAGTGGTAGATCCAGAACGAAGTTGCCCCCTTAGTTTATCTCATCAGGGCAACTGGGCTCCTAGATGCAAACATTTCTAAGGATAGGAGTTGCTATAGTGTACAAGGACATTGCACCACCGAAAGCATTTTTCTTCTTTGACTGTGGTCAATGTTAAGAATCTAAAAATCTTGGCATTGGTCCTTCCAAGAAGACCTGCCCAATTAGGAAGAAGGTTTGTGTCACTGAAAACATGGGATGGGGTCACTCACTGAAAACATTATGAGTTATTGGCTTTGTTTTAAGAAGCATTCAATTGTAAACACTCTCAGTTCTCCATATAAGATCGATCACATTGAAGTTTTTTAACTGCCTTTTGTATCTCATTACATAGATGCTCTTTAGCTAACTTCTGTTCTATTCCAGCACCATAGCCCTGATCCCATTGTTATTCATGGTCTGTGAACTTCTCATGGAAAGCTTTGTTGCAATCTTTACAGAGGAAGAGCTGTAGGAGAACAGAGAGCAGAGCTGTTTTTTTCATGATCACACATTCTTTTATTACTCAGTCAGGTTATTAAGCACTGAGAAATGGCTCAGATCTGCCACAGACAATGCTTTACAGACAAGTGCATTTAGGACTCTGGTATTTTTAGTTTCTCAAAAGAGGTTTGGGTTTGAAAAACCTTTCGCAACATTGCAGCGAAGAGAGCAGACCTCATTTTAACAAATTACGCGTACCCACACACGCTTGCTCAGAGCCCACCCTGTTGAGATGGTCAGTGTCCTCCACTGAGGACCCCTACTTTGATTTTGCCAGGAGCCTGCCCAATGCTCATGGAGAAGGTGCAAAATTGTCTGCGGACTCTTCCTCTCCAGGTACTTGCAGCTAACCTCCAGGAGACGTACTGGGCACTGCCTATGAATGGCTTTGCTTCTTACTTTGTGCTAGCCATAGGAAATGGAGATGGGCATATATTAACATGCTGGTGCTTCTTCCACTCAATAGTGTAGGTGGTCATGGTAATGTATTACTGAAGGTGTGCTTTTGTCATTTTTACCCCTTCCAACTTTTTTTCATTACTTCTCTAGAAAGTAATTAGAGGAATTTCCCTTTTTATCAGGCTGCAAGGATTGTTTCTAGTCATGTGGTTTTTTTAACAACTCTCATGATGTTAGTCAAATGTGTGCTGCTATTGAGCAGAAAACTTTCCATCCTGGAGTATTTGACAGGCTTTATGATGTATTGAACTTTCTGATAGATAACTTTGCTTTGCTGCTGGATCGAGTCCGTTGCCTAGACAAGGAGACTTTTCCCCATCTGGCAGTTCAGTCTGTACTCAGTCCCTCAGTGGAATTCGGATATGGTGGGACTGTTTGTAGGGTGCACAGTATTTGGGACAGAATGTGAAACACAGATGGTTCATTGATCTCAGGACAGTAGTCTCTGCCTTGGGAAAGGCCTCCATCCTTGCTAGCAGAATCACGAGTCACTGTAATAAACACACGAGAACAAGGCACGATGGCAGGGGTTATGCGCAAGAACTTTACAGTCAGGGGATAGTGCTTAGTGACCTGCAGAGAAAAACTTGGTCAGGGGACCACCTTGATCCCAGCAAAAAGACCCTATAGCTCCTGGTCAATTCAGGCAGTGGAGGAAAAAAAGTCATTGCAGGAGGCCCTTGAAACATCTATTTATGACTGGGCCCAAGAGGTGTGAGTACTTGTAAAAGGTAATTGGCAGTGTGTCGGGGTGATAGTAGAGCAGGAATGAACCCTGATTGATTGTGGGGCTTGTGAACATTAGCCAAATGCAGTCATCTGTGCAATTAATGCAATGATGCTGAGAACAGCAATATCTAGTACTTTATGGTAATCCTCCGGACAGAATTTTGAACTAAGAAGGAGTCATTTTGCTGCTACGGAAGTTATTTATGTTAAAGATTCATAATGATATTAGGACTTCAAAAACTAGAGCCACAAAATCATTAAACTGAGAAAGCTCCGAGCTATTCTGTATGACTTGTATTTGCATTTTACTCATAATAAATATAAATTGAGAAAATTCCATTTAAAAAATGTCAGAAGGAAAAATAATTACCTTGGAATCACGATTTGTGTTTGTTAGGATTTCTGCTTCTTTTTGTGTTACGCATTTTGAAATATCAATGAAGTCACCTCCCTGCCCCCCTCTCCCCCTCCAGACCCTTTGGTAGTGTTGTCAAGAGGAGGGAAGAAAAAAAAAAAAAAGTCACAGAAACATGTAATTTATTTAAGTCACCACATTCTTCCTTTCATCCGGATAGCTGTTGCATGGCTGGAATCGGTTGTAGCCTCCCAGCTTCTCTTTGCTGCAGGAAACTTTGTAATAGCACTTAAATAAATAAAGAAACTGGGCAGGAGATTATTGCTTTCATTGTGCTATTGTATATGTGTATTATGGAGTCGCCCCACAGACTGACACAAGCAGTTGAAAGCGGGACAAGACAAATGTTGTATATGACAGTGGGGTAGTATTGAGAGATGACCCCATATCTGGAGGGCCGGGAGTTATGGATCCATTGATCGCTGCTGCCCGCGTTTCGAAGCGTGGCTGTTGAATTTTGCCTGCTGGCTTCTGGCTGCTGGCCTGCCTGCCTGCCTGCCTGGGCAACCGCGGCTGAATGGAGCTGCAGGCAGCTTCGGCACTTTGTTCTCCTCCTGTAACAACTGACCACTGGCAGGAGCAGCCCCGCGAAAAGCCAACGGGGACACGCTGCTGCTGAGCTTTGTTGCTCGTCTCGCTGCCTCTGCTTCTGCTGTTGAAGCAGTCTGAAGGGCTGAGAAGCTTTCAAACGGCCATGCCGGTGGAGAAAAAGAGTCCCTGGCCACAAAGAAAATATTCTAAATAAAAGCGTGGATTCGGCACTTCCTCCAGGGAAAGAGACACTGTGTAAAAACCTTGAGAATAAGACCATAACAAGATGCCTAACAGTGACAGCTCAGCCTCTCTGAATACAAAAAAACATTTTGCATGTAGATGCATACATGAGCCCCAGACACGTGTGTGCTATAGAGTGCCAACTCGAGTGTCTAGCCTTGAGGACATTGGCAGAAGTTCCTGTACGCTTTGCTTGGAATATCTGTCTTCATAAGTGATAGGTGTAAAGATTTTATATCCTTCAGTCTTTTAGTGGCCACTTCACCTGTAAGTAGCAAGGCCAGTATTTCCCCATTTAAAAAAAAAAAAAAAAAAGCATTTAGGTAGATGTTCCAAATATTTATCAGCAAAAAAAATTTTAGGAAATGTTTAAGAAAGTTGTTGTCAGACTTCCTGGGTTTATGCAATCCCACTCTGTGTGTGTATGTCAGTGTGTGCGTGCACATTTGCCCCAGCTTTTCCTGTAATGCTGGCACCCAGAGAACGGTCTGAAATAAAAGGACAGTGAGCCAGTGGGTGATATGTTCCTTGCACTCCCATTAAATGGATAAGAACTGGGTTTTTCCTTCTAAAGAAAGAAAGAAAGAAAAAAGAAAAAGGAAAAAAAAAAAGCTGTTTGTGAAACAAAGAATCCATGCAAGCAAGACCTTCAAAATACATTAATCAGAAGAAGAAATCTAGCTGCATGTCCAAGAGACAGGGCCAAGTTCTGGAAAGTTTGTAGGCATAAACCTCTGCTAGGAAAAAAGAGAGAGAGAGAGAGAAAGAGAATTGTCTGTTCAACTTTATATCAAAAAAGCTAGGCACGTGGTTGATTTTCTCAGGGGAAGCCACTGCTACCTCATCTCATAAAATGCTGGTTATTAAACATGTTCCTCACAGGATATATCTCTGCTGGCATCAGGTTCGCTTGATTTTGATGGAGAAAATTCTACATTTGGAGGACAGTAGATGCTTTTGCTGGACTTTTCTAAACTAACATGAGTTTACAGATGAGTGATGCTGGTTAAACAGGCAAGTACGTGCTAAATGCAGGTTGTCACTCGACCCTGCACTTCATCGGGGGAATATTCTGCCTACACTCACACACGGGTAACTATGGTGTAAGGAAGTCTCTGTTGACATAAGCTAAAAAAGTCCTCATGTTAGTATGGAGTTTTGTTATTGCTGATGAGGAAAAACCATCTTCTGGATTAAAAGACCAAATTAACTTACTGTTCCTCTGTTTGCATTAAATCCCTGCAGGAGGAGGAAACTTATGGCTGACTGTGAGCAGTTCCCACCAAATTACTGCATCCAGAAAAGGTTGGGCTTTTGGATTTAAATTTTCTACCCCAGACCGAAATGAGATCTGGCAGGCTCCAGGCCTTGGTGCCTTCTGCGCCTCTGGCTGCTGTGCTCCCTTGGCTGCTGTGCCTGCAGAAGCCCCGGCTGGGTGCTGCCTACCCCTAATTTTCAGGGCTCTCTTAACCTCTTCCATTCCACCTTGCATATTGGGAAGGGGAAAAAAACACTCAGAACAAAGACACCACGTGTGAGGCAATGTAGTTAGCCACAGCGTTGATTCCATGCAGGACTGGGAGATGAAATCGCCAAGAGGGTAACCACATTACTGATGAATTTTCCTAGCCCCCCCATCATCACCATGTTTTAGAGAAGCTCTGCAGCATTTTCTGTGGAGCCACCCGGAAAGGAAAAGTGTTGTGGAGGATGGTGGGATGCTTGGATACTCTTTCCCCTTGGAGCTATCAAACAGTGGTCTTCCCAACCAGGAGAAAGTTCAGTATTAGTAGTGGTAGAGGAAAGACGTGGATTTGCTGGTAAGAAATCAGAAGGTCTTTATTTTATACTAGAGAGCCCTACTTTCCAAGTCAACGTGCCCTCACATGGCATCTCTTTTTCCATATAAAAAGTAGGTAAATAAAATTTGCCCTGATGTTGTTGCCAAATTATGAAACTTTGCATGCTTTTAGATCTCTAGGAAGAAGACGGTATCTAAATATAAAATACTAGGTTTGTTTTATGCCCTGCTCCTTCATTAATAATTGTAAGATGCCTTGAGATCCTTGGATCTAGAGTAGGATAAAATATGCTGTAATTTTATTGTTAATAATAAAACAATGATAATTTAGAGATAAAAGGAGATTGATAGATGTAATAGAGTTCTTGTCTAGGAAAAGACATCCAGCAGTTTCTCTTTCCATTGTCCCAAGTGTCTTTGTTTACTTTTCAGAGACAAATCACAATGTACTAATAATTTCATTTAACTCACTGATTTCCTTTATCTTTTTTTTTTTTTCAAAGCACTTTACTATAGCTTTTGCAAAACAGCAGCCATCATGACTCACTCACCCTTCATATTCATTTCTTAACAAAGTTGTTCTAATATTCTTTCTCAACTTCTTTGTGCTCAGGAAATTTTGCATGGGGTAGAATTGGTGGAATTATTCTACTCGAGTGGGTTTTTTCTCCCTTGTCAGTGTGAGTACTCCTACCGCAAGGCAGCTAGTGAAGAGGGGGCACCTAACATCCATAAGGGTTGCTACTTTAGCCTCTCTTAAATCTGCTCGCTCTGCTAGTGCAAATAGTTCCTTGGAAGTCTGTGGGATTTCATGAGTAAGGTGAACAAGATTTTAGATTTGCTGACTTCAGTAAGAGTTTTATCTGATTCGGGATTGAGGTATTAGTCCCAAAGGTGAATGATCAAAGCCAAAGTGATAGAGAAGAAGTGAAAAAATGAATAGTCATCCTTTTTCCTCTCCAACCTGTCCTCATTGCTTTATTAAATTCTATCTCCGTACAAGTAATTCCAACAGCCTCTTTTCACGGTGCACTTTCAAGTAGCATAAAAGATTGTTTCTGGTAGTTTGCTGTAATGAAAACCACAGGATATTGTAGAGGACTTTTTATCTATCCCAAGAGCCCTAACAGCAGGGTCGTGGAACATCCTTGCCTTAACAATCAAGCTACGTTTGGTTGTGTTTGATTGTTAAGGGGAAAGCTGTAGACAGCTTTAGAGGATCATGACTTCAGAGGGTATATTTTTACGCAGGACTTTTTTCCTACCACTGATTTTATGCAATATCTGGGCACACGTAATGTCTGTTCCCATACACTTGAGGCACCAGCTCGCACATTTTAATCAGTGTTTCACTCACTTCTATGGGATTTGAGTTTTCTTCTTTGTAGAGCATTATATTCAATGGGGCTTGTTGGCAAATCAGGTTTTATAAAATAAGGGCTTTTCCATCCTGTCATTATGTGGCATTAGTTTTAGTCCGGGGGCCTTAACCCGAGGAGGGTTTACACAAAGCTAGCTGTGCCACCACAGTAAAACGCTTGGCACTCCTTGGAAGTGAGGATTCGTTTTTATGCCCTGCCTGCCGGAATCGGGCATCACCGCCAGCATCACCACCAGCACCACCACCAGCACCACCGCCAGCACCACCGCCAGCACCACCCATCCTCCTGGGGTCCCCAGGCTCTGGGTGCGTGTGAGCTGCCGTGCCGTGCCGTGCCGTGCCGTGCCGTGCCGTGCCGTGCCGTGCCGTGCCGCGGGGGGAACCGTGCGGGCGCGGGCGCGCGTGTGCGGGTGTGAGCGAGTGTGTGCGGGTGTGCGTGCGGGTGCGAGTGCTTGCGGGCGCCGGCAGTGCCCCCCCGCCCCCGGGCCGCTTCCTCCGCAGCGCCGTGCTGCCGCAGGCGGCTGGTGGCTCAGTGCAGGCGGTGATTAGGCGACAAGAGAGCACCTTCCCTCCTGTTCTCCATCAATGCGCCTGGGCCACGGCTTTTGAGGGAGCCCGGCCCTGCCACTATCCAGCCATTATGACGGGCTGTATGGGGCTTTATCCGGAAAAAGCTCAGCCTTGCCCCAGGCTTCATCAATCATTTAGACCGGTTCAAATCCCCTTCATCGCGTTCCGCCTCATTAAACCTATCAAGGGGGGACTGAAGAGAGTTTGTATAGGTCCAGAATGCCGCTACACTCCTCCTCGCTATCGCAGATAGCGCGGATGAAATAAAGCCGAAGAAAAGGGCCGGGAATCGATTAAGAGGAATTTCCCTGCCCTGGCCGCTGCCCGGCGGCCCGAGGAGCGCTTCCACACCGCCGCTGCTCGTCCGTGGGACCGGGGGGGATCTGGGGGGCACCCATCAGTGCCAGGGGCGCCCAGCAGTGACGGGGGCGCCCAGCTGCCCCCCCGGCCGGGTTCTCCAGCCCCGACGTGCCCATCTAGAAAGGAGCTGGCACAGATCCGCGCACCAGCCGGTTCCCACCGGGTCCCTCGGCCGTCTCTCTGAACCAACCCGTTATTGTGTACCCTGGGAGAGAGGGATGCATCAGCTCCGTTCCGGGGGCGGGGGTTGGTATTTATAGTTATGTTCTTCCTCGGAAAGGGCCTCGTTCCCCCGCCTCCCCCCGGCCGCCGGCCGCGCGGGGCCGCCCCGTCGGGGCTGCGCTCCGGTTCCAGCCCCGGCGCCCGGTTGCACTTAAACCGAAGAGGGACGGCTGCATTATCGCCCATCCCTTCCGATATTAATAGTCATAAAACCCGCGGTGATTACCGAAGGGGAACGTGTTAAATGCCAGGAGCCTGGGTAGGGTTGGGTTTAAAATAAAAAGGGAGAGAGAGAGAGAAAGGCAACGCACTGAATCCGAGTCTGTATTTTAACTTTTTTAATAACGATTTTTCCTGTGCTGTAAGCTTGCACCGAATCCTGGAGGAATTGCTAAATCAGATTAAGGTTATATTTTGCAACAGACTGGATGGAGCAATAAAGGAGAAAGCGCGGAAATGGGACTTCACCCATCAATTAGATCTCTATTAGCAGCCAATGCAGGCTTCACCACAGGAAATGTCACGTCCCGGCAGAAGCAGAGCCTTTCACTTTCCCCTGAAATTAAACAATTCTTCATGCTCGCGGACCCGGGGCGAGCCGGCCCTTTGTTCGGCGGCCGCAGAGGGTGCGCGGCCCGCCAGCACCTGCCGCCTGCCTGCGCCGAGGAGCCGCGGCCGGGCCACCGCCTGCCCAGGTTGCCCCAACACCTGCGCTGCTCGCCCGCCTGCGCAGCGCCCAGGAAACCGCCGCCTTGCGAGGCCCGATTAATATGAAAGGGGGTTATCCCAGTCGCAACCGGGCCATTACCAACACAATGGGCGATATTTTCAATAGCAGGTCGGCTCATCTGCCTCCATAGATCATATCTGCCAAAGCCGCTCCCTCCTCCCCCCCCGGCGGCCCCCGGCTCCTTTTGGGGTCCGCGGGACCAAAAGCGGGGCGCTGCGCCCCCCCTGAAGCCCCCACGGCGGCACCGCGTCCCCTCCACGGGGACAGAGGGCGTGGGGAGGCGGCGAGGGGTCCCTTGCATCCGCTTGGTGCCGAGTGAGCCCGGGGGGGGGGGGTCTCGGCTGTGCCCGCTGGGGGCCGGCCGGGTACCGCATCCCCCTCCCGCATCCCCCTCCCGCATCCCCGCAGCGCAACGGGGCCGGAGCATCCCGCGGGGAGGGCACGGGGCAGCCCCGCACACGCCCCCGCCGCTCCGTGCCCCCTCCCGCTCGAGGGAAAGAAAAGAAAAAAGAGGAAAAAAAAAAAAAAAGAGGAAAAAAAGCCCCTCGGCTTTGCCCATGAGCGAGAAAGGTGCGACAGGCAAGGAATGACCGAGCAGGGGGAAATTGCAGGGGGGATAAAGGGAGCTCTGTTGCTCCGGTCCTTGTTGTTCTTGCTGCTGCTCCATTCAGGCACCGAATTCAAATGGATATTTTACAGCTCGGCCCAGCTGAACGGGGGCTCAATGGCTGAAAGCTGCCGAGCTGCCTCCGAGGACATGCTCTGGGCCTGATATTATAATTTTCATAATGCGCTTTTATGTAGCTCCAGCCTCCTCCGGTGAGGAGCCCGCAGAGCGGCTGAAAGGGGCTTTGAGAGACCGGGGAGCGGGGCTGAGCGAGCTGCGAGCCCCCCGCCGGCCTGAGTGGCACCGGTGCCCCACCGAGGGCATCTCCCTCCCTCCCTCCCTGCCTCCCTGCCTCCCTCTCTGCCTCTCTGCCCCCCTCCCTGCCTCCCCAGCCCCGGCTCTCCAGCTCCGCACCCCCAGCTCCATCCCCAGCCCCAGCCCAGCCATAGCATCCCCCTGCCCGCTTGGGGCCGGCCCCAAATCCAGGCGGTGAGAAAGGCAAAGGCAGGGGGATCCCCGCTGCCAGGCAGGCTGTGGGGCTGGAGCAGGGCTGTCTCTGTTGGTAAAAGCCAGGTCGGCTGAAAAAAAAATAATAATCTGCCACGGTATCTTTGTCATCCCGGGTAAGCCATCCGCTTTCTAGCAGGGTGCCCGGCTGAATCGCTGGGCGGCTGGTGCCAGCGGCTCGGGATGACATTCAGGAGCTGGTTATTGATTTCCCTTCGGGGCCAAGTCTCACGGCTCCGCCCCGAGCAGCAGGTGAGTGAGCCGCGCTGGCCCTGTGAAAACACGCGAGGTTCCCCTGCGGAGAGGTCCCTGCAGCCCCTGCCCTGCCGAGGGGCACCTTTTTGCCGGGGGCGATGCTTGAAGGGAGAGCACCTGTCAAAGGAAGGGGCCAGAAATCTCTACAGTCAATCAGCTTCAAATGTGCCCTTGAATATTTGCCTAATAGAATAAAGGAAGAAAAAAAAAATGATAAAGAAGAACCAACACGGGGCTCAGGGTGGCGGCACAGGGGCTTCGCTCCTGGACGCAGCCAGGGAGGATGCGGAGAGGAGATGCATTTACCTGCTGGCAGCCACTTGTGATGCTTAGCGCGGGGCGGAGGAGCCGCTAAGGAAAAAATTGCCGTTTGGGTCAGGCTTAACTGCAACCCCAATATGAGTGGTTTGTCCCCAGAACTGAGCAGCTGCTGCAGCGTGCCTCCAGCTCGGCTCCGGCTGGAGTCGTGGCAGCGCCGTGCCCGGGGATGCTCGGGGCTTCGCCTCCGTGCCCTCACGGTTCCCAGCCCGGCCTCGGCAGCAGAGGCTGCGGGGAGCCTCGGGGCCTCCCTCCGGCCTCGCACACCAACGGTGTGGAGAAGGAGAAGAAATGAAAAGAACGATATTTAAAAAATGAAAAATAAAAATTTAAAATTGTCTCGTTCATGTGGGGTTTCACCCAAAGTGAGCCTCGGGGAGGAGAGCTGCTCGCGGCCTCCGCATGCCGGGACTCGCTCTGCTTCGCACCCACGGGGCCACGAGTGGGCAGGGGGCTCGGGGAGGGCCGCCGGCTGTCCCCAGAGCCAGGGGACGTCGCCAGGCCGTGGCCAGCGGCCGCCCCTTGCAGCAGGGCCGGGGTGCTGCGGGTGGGTGCCCGGCGCACCTCGGCTGCTGCGGGCTCTGCCCGGGCACCCGCTGCGCTCCTGCTGCAAGAGGCGATTAATGGCAAAGGCGGCCTTTATCTGAGGAGCGGGAGGCAGCTGCACACCGCAGGTCGTCGCCCATTAGCGGGCAGCGCTCAGCACTTAGCTGAACGAGGAGAGAGGGGAGGAAAAGCCCAGCCGCAGCCTGGTGTCCGTGCCTCCTCCCTCCGCCGCCTCCCCGCTCCGGCTACCCGGCCCCGGGGTGGTTTTGCAGCATCCCGCCCTCTGCCCCAGGGGGAGGAGAGGCTCCGTGCCTCAGTTTCCCCTCCCTGAGCACCCAGCCCAGCTCCAGGGCCTCCGGAGCCGTGCCCTGCCTTAGCGCAGCTGATGCTAAAGGCGCTGCCGCAGCGCGACTAGGGCAGGGGGGTGGGATCCAGCGAGCCCCCCCGTGAGACCTGGAGGGCTTCTCCTCACCTAGATGAAAGGCCAGGTCTCCAAGTTCAAGCACACAGCGAGCGGTGTGTCCCACAGACCCGGCTAAAGCTCGCCGGGCAGGGCGGTGAGCTACCTACCAGCTGCCGAAGCCTTGGGATAAGCAGAAATAACCTATTGATTTAGCCGCTAAAAGAAAGGGGAGGACGAGAAAAGGAAAGGAACCAAAACAAAACAACTCTTTTCTGTACTCTGGAAGAAAAAAAAAAAAAAAAAAAACACCTCTTC
This sequence comes from Anser cygnoides, assembly GCF_040182565.1. Classification (NCBI taxonomy): domain Eukaryota; kingdom Metazoa; phylum Chordata; class Aves; order Anseriformes; family Anatidae; genus Anser; species Anser cygnoides. The sequence continues at coordinate 25,216,192 of NC_089876.1, forward strand.
GTAGCTCAGTGGGGAAAAAGGTCAAGTTACTATTGACAAGTATGTAAAGACATCTTCTAACCATGGGAAAACATGTATAAATTGTTTCGACTCACTGCATTCAGAACCAATGGAAGTGAATTACAAAACTGCACTTCTTGCATTGTTGGACTGAAAGGATATCTATTTATCATCTTATAAGACAGCTCGAATGATCTTTATCTGCTTTGCCCACTTTCTGACCCAAATTCAGGGTTTTTATGGAAAATTGCAGTCAGTTTGATTGATGAAATCCAAAGATGTCTAAAATGGCACCAAAGATCTCCAACTGTGCAGACTCCAACCGAGGGCTTCAATGTTGGCATTGTTCCTACGAAAAAAGTTGAGAAAACGAGCAAAAGTTAGGGAATTTCTGTTAAAAAACTTCAAATTTCAATGAGGATCCCGAACCTATTATCCCTATTCATGGGGCGAACTGTGTGAACATAAAAGTATTTCCCACACATGGCAAAACAACAACAACAAAAAAAACCCTTGGTTTTAAGGCGTGCAATAAACCTTCTTTGTACAAAACGCTGAATAACCCTCTGCAGAAAATAAACCCAGCCGTTCCCGGTTAGAAACCCAGTAAGTTTAAATCGCGTAAACGGGAAGCACACAAGAAGTATTTACAGCGACTGGAGGATATATGTATGGATATATATTTATATGGATATATATATGGATATATATATGGATGTATATATACGGATATATATGTACGGATATATATATACGGATATATATACGGATATATATAAAATCTGCTCTGTGCATTAAAGAGATTAATTAATTTAAAATCCGGAGATGCAACGGATGCTCCATTTTTATTTCTTTAATATTTTAAACGCCGCTGCGCGCCGGAGGAGGACTGAATGCAAATTTGAGGGGATGCAGCAGGTCCTGGGGAAAGGCTCCCCCGCAGCCCCTGGCAGGGGGCTGCAGCACACCGGTGCCTGGCCGAATTTAGGAGGCAAGGCTCTGCAGTGCGGGCTGCGGGCTCCTGAGCCGGCCGAGCCCGGAGCCGAGCGGCTGCGGAGCCCCGGCGCTGCCGGTGCCGGCTCTGGCTGCGAGCGGCTCCCTGTCTCGTCCGGGGCCACCGTTATTGTGGGATATTGTCACCTGCCTAATTGTTCTAAATGGCCACCTCCTATTATTAATAATAGCTGGAACGTGGCTCCTAGACACGTTGCCGAGGCCGGGAAGCTGATGAATGAAACCCCTACCAGGGAAAATCTTGGTAGCTGTCTTCTGTCGCATTACCCAAGGGGGCCGACTATAAATCTTCCTTCATTTTAACCACGTTTACCCTCATACTCCTCCAGGCTAGGGATGCTGTGTTAAGATTGCACTGATGTGCCAATGCTTTGGACCAGCTGCTCCTAAATACAGACAAGTCCTTGTCAATTAAGCCATTGAGGAGCAGGGCCTGGGAGCTCTGGGGCATTTTAGCAGGCAGCAGTGTGCAGCCCCAACAATTAGCATCCATTTTGAAGGGACCTCCAGGGCACAACCGCACAGGCAGGGAAGAATCGAAACACCAGGCGACTGCAATTCTGAAAACCGGTCACATCATGATGCTGAACAGAGCGGCCGAGGCGGAGCGGGCGGGCCGGCGGGGGAAGGAAGGATGCTGCCCCGCTCCCCCAGCCCAGCCGCGGGGCCGGGGCCCGGAGCGCGGAGGCAGAGGAGATAAAGGGCCACATTCATGCGGCCGTGTGAGCCCGGGTTTCCTTCGGCTTTGTGCCTCGGTGTCACCTCAAGCAGCTGGTGGCACGCAGCGCTCCCGGGATGCTGGCCTTTGGCCCAGGCGGAGCCGGACAAGGCAGCCCGCTCCAAGGAGAAGAGCTGCGATGTCTCAGGTCAGGGAGGCCACGGCAGCAGCGGGACGGGCAGAGCACCCGGAGTTCAGGCGAACAAAACCCCGAGGGGATCGGGGAGCCCCGGCGGATCATTAGCGGAGGTGTTTGCCCAAGTCATTAGGGAGCCGGTAGCTAGGGGGGGAAAAAAAGGCTCGGGACACAAGGCACCTCCCCAGCGCGGCCGGGCTGGACATCACAGCGCAAGACTATGTGACCCCTCCAAGTTCAACAGCAGAGCAAACAGCACATGCCGTTAGGGACGGCAGGCAACCGGGAGGGAACAAAGAGGGGAGGGCACCGGCAAAAATGTTCCGGAATTAAATATGGAAAAGTATGGGGACGAGGGCAGGGGGTCAATGAAAGTCAACAAGAGAGCGGGCGCAATGACAGCAAGAATTTAATATCAAAAATACATAAATCTGCGCGGGAGGCAGCCCCAGAATAGGCAGAAAGGAAGGCAGCGCCGGCGTCAACATTCACTTGGTAATAGGGCCAGGATGGATAGGGCCGGCCGCCTTGTGAACGTTGAACACAAAAGTTAGCGGCGGATAAAGGGCGGCTGTGGGTCCGCCAGGGATTTCCATATGTCACGCTAAATGGATCACAGCTCTGCTGGGGAGCTCCCTCTCCTCTCCCCCACCCCGTTACCTTCCCGCCCGTTTAGCTCTGTGCCTTCCACCCCGCAAGCCCTCGCAGGGGCCCGAAACAAAAATCCCGTTTGGCCCCCGAAGGGAGGTGCCCCCCGCTGTAGTCTTAGGCTGGGAAATTAAAGAAACCTTAAAGAAAACAGGGATAACCTACGGATAACACCACGGGGGCCAGGGACCCCGGGCCCGCGGCTTTGGGCGGAGCGGGCTGCCTCGAATACTTATGGACATAGATTTCCCCATATTCGACCCCAAAAGCAGAGGGATGGGGAAAGAGACCGTCCTTGGGCTCCAGGCCGCTGGGACGTGCGCATCCATCGGCGCTGCAGCTCGGCCGGCGTCGCGAGGGGCTGCAGGCTGTCGCGACATGGAATTTCACTCCCGCCACTTTCTACCGTGGGTGGAAGGAAAAATAACAATAATAAAAAAAAAGGGGGTCTGAGGCCAAAGGCCCCCCCTTCTCCCAGCTCGGCACTGTGCGGGGAACCGGCCGGGTCCTGCTGCCGCCCCCGCGGGGACAGGGACAGGGACAGGGACAGGGACAGGGACAGGGACAGGGAGAGGGAGAGGGACAGGGACAGGGACAGGGAGAGGGAGAGGGACAGGGACAGGGACAGGGACAGGGACAGGGAGAGGGAGAGGGACAGGGACAGGGACAGGGACAGGGACAGGGACAGGGACAGGGACAGGGACAGGGACAGGGCCGGCGCGGGGGAGTGCGCGGACCGGGGGTGGGGGGCGGCTAAAAAAAAAAAAAAAAAAGGAAAAAAAAAAAAGGAAAAAGCCTAAATCCCGCGCCCCTGATCAATACGGCAGTGTTTCCGCGCTAGTTCAGGAGGTCACGCGGGCGTAGACACAGCATGGAGAGTTATTTATGTCAAGTCGGGTTATTGTAAACGAAATCCAGCAAATTGCACATAAGCTCCTCGGGGCCGCCAGTGGGCTCGTGGGCAGAGGTCAGTGTCAGTCAGTCTGTCCATCCCTCTGGAGACAGTAATTGTCCGGGGGCTGACACCGCGTCGGGGGCGATAGGCGGCTCCATCCATCTCCATCCACTTAGCCCCGGCGCCGGGGCCGGGCCGGCCCGCTCGGAGCGGAGCGGGGCTGGCAGGACGAGCCCCGGGCATCCCACGGCTCCCACGGGCCGTGCCGGGCCGTGCCGGGCCGTGCCGGGCCGGGCTGTGCCGTGCCGTGCCCCGGCAGCCTCCGGGATCCGGCTCTATCGCTCCCCCATAATCCCCTTTATTAATAGGGAAATTCTTCCTTTCTGACAATTTAATAG
>NC_089876.1:25225000-25367500 GCF_040182565.1 Anser cygnoides
CTCCTGCTTTTAAGAAGGAAAGCACTCGCAAGCAGCCAACATCACCAGTGTAACCTCAGAAGAACCCACAGCTAATTTGGGGTGAAGCAGACCATTTTTAATGCCCGCTCTCCCCCCTCCCCGGCTGTTTACCAGACACTGCTTGCTTTCCAGCGTGGCTCAGGCAGCATCCTGCCGTGGTGCCTCTTGTGCATGCTTGGAGAACAGGCACCAGCTGAAAGGGCTACCAGAAGAGGAAAAGGATTTCAGCTGAAATGAACAAACTGGAAGATATAAACACTTTATGTCCGACACAGCAGCATTCACCACTAAACGGTGCGCCTGTTTCTCATCTATACCGTGGGCCTTTGGGTTTGCAGGATCCTTACAGGGGAAGGCAGCAAAATGGAGACGTTTGCCCTGTGCAGCAGCAGCAGTAAGCACAATAAATCAGAAGGTGCTCGACTGAGGTTTTCTTAAAAAAGACAGGTGGAAGAGTATCGGTCCTTTTTTAAAAAAGCCTTGTTCCATGAGAATAGATAAAAAGGTCAGTCAGTAAAATGTGAAGGTATAACATTTAGAATAAACAAAGCATTATTCAATTCAATGTTTAAAATGCAATGTTAAAAGCATTATATAATCGTAATAAATGTCCACTGGCTAAACCTGCTTTGAAGGCATGAGAGTGTCTGTACTGAGTGTCATGTAATTTCCTGATGTCACCATCCTGATTCTCCATTATATTATGTCTGCAGTGTTTAGTCTCTTGGACTGTGCTTTGTGCTGCCCCCCCCCCCCAAAAAAAAAAGCCTTGCTTTTTGTTTCTTTTTTTTTTTTTTTTTCAGGAAAGCTCCTGAATTTTGCTGTTCTTCACTCAATGACTCTGCACTAAAAGCAGTATTTGGCTGAAATCTGGGTTGCACAGATAAACTGTGCAATTCCGTATGGAGACACTGCAGCAAGCTGCAAATGAGCACATTTTACTCTGGCTTGGAGAGCCTGAGATCCATAAGCAGCTGAATATAGCACAGAAAGGAGAAACCATACAGCAGCTTCCCACCCGTGTGACCCAGAACATATGCTGCCTTCCACAAAATCTGCTGAAGACCTGAAGTACACAGGTAACTGCATTTCTCTGCTGGCATAAAATCCTGCTTCAAAGCGTCTCCTCTCTGCTGTCAGGCCAGAATAGTCTGGTGCGTAGCTCCCAGCTAACTGCTGTACAAAACTAGGCATCTCTCCCCTTATTTTCCCAAGAGGCAGGGTGTGGTGGTCGGGCAGAGGATGCCCACTTCACAGCCCCATGATCCGGTTCTGTTGCCTCTTACGTGCAGGTTCCTTCCCCTAAATTCACCTCGGTTTCCACAGACTCCGCCAGGGGCAGGTAAAAGCTGATAATTCACTCACTGGCCTTCTGTACAGAGGCAGATGGCACTTAATAGACGGCACATGCCCAATTTGCAGGCTAATATTCACTTAACTGCCCAGGAAAGAAATGAACCCTTTTGTATTCAGTCATTATCGTCATATCAAGAATAAATGGAAAAGGTGAATCGCTCATACTTTTTATTAAAATACAGAGCTCTTCTACTTTCTCCACACATTTACCTCAACCGTGTTCTGTAATATGCTACAGACAGACATTTTTAATGAAAGTCTGCAAATATTTGGGATATAAGACTGAAATATTCAACCTTTATTTCAAAACCTGCTGTATTACGTAGGCCTGCTGCTGCTAGAACAGAGTACTAATACATCTGAATTAACAACTTTCTCCAAGGACTCTAAATCTTGGCATGTAATGCTGAAGGTTTTTTATTGAAAACAAACAACTGAAATAGCCCATTAGGACGGTTAGCCCAGAACCCTGCCTTGCCATGCTCATTGCTTACAGTCAGGACCTGTGGTATAATGCAATTACACAGCTGTGCGTTGTGCGGTATCCTAGGAAAATATATCTGGTCGTATGTCTTTTCTTCCTCTGGTAAAAAGAGCTTGTGGACAGCTTGATGGCAGGATATGGCTGGTCTTTGTGTGCGGCGATAGCCAGACTAATGGTAAGGATTAAAGACTAAACACTCTAATTGCCTGCGCTTTTATTTGGTTTTGAATAACATTTTGAATAATTTTTATATCCGAGTGGCCTGTACTTGCCCATACCTATTCGATTGTTACAGTGCTCGTTGGCAGGGCTGGGGCCCATTCCCAGCTTAATTTGTGGGGAAAATTTGTACCTGGGACTGTTCCCAGTAAATAGTACTGGCAGAATATATGGACAGCAGTGGCATTTTCTTATCCAGAAGCCTAGAGAACAGACCCTGGCCCATTTTATTTACCAATTTTTATTGGTAATTTTTTATTTATTTGTCAATTTTTATTTTCTCATACAGTCTCTTTATAACTACCTGCAATAAGGAGTAAGTTCTTCTTATGCTGATTGTCTCATTTTGAGTGCATCTTGAAAGCTTATTATGTAAAAGCCTTGGACTAAGTATTTTCCTGCATTGCAGTCAAACATCCAGGAGAAACAAATTCCATTCTGATGGAATCAGAACTTAGTGTACACACAACCTTTGCTTCGGTTAAAACTTTTATAAGTAAAATCTTGCAGAAAAACCATCTTAATTACTACATTAATTACTGAGATACCAAGAACAACAGATTGTATTTGAGGAGCACATTTCCCTTATGCTGAGAAATTTCTTTCAAAACCAGCAGGAACTGCATAGAGTTGATTTTCCCAGTTAAAATGTCCAGTTTATAAAGCCACTTCGAGCCTAGCACAAGACATGGACATGGAGAAAAAGGGCCAGAATACAGGGTCTGCATTACCCCTACAGCTTCTTAGTTTTAGTAATGGGCAAGAGCCATGTTTGCCTGGAGTAAGTCAGAAGGTGGCTGTGTATTATCTGTCTTGGTGATAACTCACAGGTTAGTCATTCTATAACAAAAAAAGGTCTGGGGACTAGGTGTTATTGCTAAGGCCAAATGGCCATACAACTTGTGTTTGCACTTTCTGGCTCCTTTAGAGATTTGCTTTGGAGAAAGTTAGTCAGAGCAACTTAAAGCGGTGACAAGGAGTAAAGCAGGAGCTGGCAGTGTGGACGATCTATCAGGACCGCTCAAATTCATTTTCTGGATCTTTTTTTATTAAACAGGCTAAATGTCCTCAGTGTCATAATAACTACCCTGGATTTCTGGTGCAATGAGGAATGATGGTGTGGAATCATCACATGAGTCTGTATCATTTGTATTCATACTCTCCACCCTACTCCAAGGTGCACATCACACTGCCAAGGACGTACCTTCTAGCACACCTTGTCCAGGTGCTGTGCATAATGGACAAGTACGCAGGATGGATTGCACAGAGCACTCAGGAGTCCATAGCATCCCCTAACAGGCAGAAACAGGGTCTCTGCATATAGTCTTTGAATTAAGGTCATCAAAGCACTTTGTAAGGATTTGTTTCACCAGCCTCATCAACAGTCGTAATACTAAGGAACAGGGTTGCTGCCACTTACGCTCGTCTAAAGATGTAAGTCAGTGGCACAAAAGGAACGAACTCCACAGCCCTCACACATGCACTCTTGCTGCAGTTTAAAATTTAGCTCAAACTGTATTTTAGCTGGAAACATATTCTGTCTTCTCTAGTTGCTTTTACTTTTAGGCTGCTAAACACACTGAATTGTCTGGTGATTTTGTTACCTAGACAAATGTCTACATGGAACAAGTATGAAACCACTAAACTGATTTTCACTTTTGATTTTAAAACAAGATTTTGCAGTGGGTCTCTAGAGGCGAGATCTAACAAAAGATTAATCCCAAGTCACCTAACTGTTTGGTATTAGCCTTAGGAAGTTTATTGTTCATAATACAAAGCTCTATTTTGATAGCAGATGTTAATGCCTTTACTCAAACTGATCTCAGCTGATAGCATTACTGAAAAAGCTCTTAGCAACCTAGAAATTGAAGTGCTATCTCTATTTGTGTATGACAAATACATATGGCAGACATCAGTTTAAAGTATTTCTCCAACTAGACAGCTTGATATTCAATACTCAAATAGGAAAGACAAATTATTCACACAGATCTACAGAGCAGAATGAAATCAGATGACTAGCAACTGCATAAGCTAGGTTCATGAAAACAATCTTTGAATATTATGGGTTGAATATAAAGAACACACAGAACAGATCAAATCCAAAATGCAATACTGTATTTCTATTCACTGGGTATCAATGTGCCCCTTTGATTGGTCTTTCAGCATCCGAGGAAGTCGTGATTAGATGGCATGAGTGTTCCATTTTCAAAAGAATAGATAAATAGCATGAAAGTCCCCTTAAGAGTGTAAGAAGAAATCCCCCCGCACTATTTCTGGTTCCTAGTAAACTTCGCTGTTCTTTGAGAAATACCATTCCTTCAAGATATCATGCAATTGTACATCTGCAAATGCCAGAGATACTATGATGATGCCAACACCACTGAAAAAGTCCTTCAATGTATTACATACTTCTCCTAACTACGCTTCTTGTCCCAAATATTATTCACTATTCATTTCTAGTGACCTTTTTTCAGTGTTAGACACCAGCATTGGTTTATACATTAAACAAGAAGAATCTTAATGTGAGGGTCACCAATGAAATGTTAGGAGATAATTATACAGTAAATGATGAACAGAACTTACCACTACTATTTTGTAATCATCGTCATTTGTGCTTTATTGCTTTATTGTTATTATTTTAGTGTTATTGCTTTAGTGTTATTGTTACCTCTAAAGGCGTCAGTTGAGTGTATGGAGGCTGTTGAATGCTACAATTGCTCAGATTATTATTATTTTTTCCTGGACTTTTGCAGCTTGAGTTTGCTTGCAGTTTTGCAGCCAGGCTGGAGTAAGTGGGGTCATAGCAACAAAACTAAGTGTACCTGAAAGTGTTTACAGAAAAAAATAAAAATAAATAGATGTAGTGCCCAATTTAGTTTTCAAGAACAATAAGCAGACACAATCCAGTTTCTGAATAACTAGAAATCTGGATTATCATGAACAAACTTACTTGAAAGGAAAAATAGGAAATTATTATTCCAGTATAGATGGAATACAACTTACCAGATTACAATGCTTACATTTCCCTTAAATAAGACTCTGATAAAATTGCAGAAACTGAGAATTCACACATTTTACTTCACCCATTTACTACGTAACAAGAAATTCTTCATAATTCCAGAATTTCAAAAAATATTTTGGAAATAAGATTGCTAGTGATTTTCTACATTGTCATTGAGGTTATTCTCCTTAGTTTGTTTATTCTCTGGGATTCAATGGGAGGAAGACATGATTATGATTATGACATGATATGATTATTTTTCAACAGGATCTATTACAAACATTTCCAGCAGGCACAGGGAGATGATGAAAACAGATCTATCTTGTGACCTAGTGATCTCTTGTGGAGTTAAGCATGGTGTCTTCAGAAGAGATGAGAAACCACTTGTTCTTTTGGTGTAACATAAAATACTTAGGCACCAACTATGCCTTTCCCTTTAGCTACTATTTGGACCGCCACTCTTTTTTTTTTTTATTTCAGGCTTGCAATGTTCAGTCTCTTCTGTGGACCATGCACTGGAACACAGGATATCATCTTGTTGAGGATTAACATAAAAGACATTTGTGTCCTGGTGATGGACATCTATTTGACCAAATAGAGAGGACAAAAAGACATTTATTTTCCTATGCTAAATATTTTTTCTTGAATCAAGTGTCTATTTTAAATAATATTCATATTAGAAGTTAAAAGACTTCAGGAATAGAAGTACATTCATTTGATGATTTAATCTTATGAATTTAACATTCATCAGAACTTACAGCTAGAAGACAGAGCTACATAATGTTACTTGTATTCACTTTTAACTCATCTATGTTTGACTATTGAATGACTATTTTCCAGTTTCATTGCTAAGCAATAAATCCTCCGATAAGCACCATGAAAAGCTAAGACAAATAAATACTTGATTGACACAAGTTTTATTGTATTGCAGGAGCTGGTGACCACAGGTAAAATCAATTACATTTTGTCATTGATGCCTCTGGTTTAAAACTGTTTTAAAAGAACTGGATCACATTTATTTGTTAGCAGTGTACACTGCCACTACAGGACAGTAAGGTCATTAGGCTAGCAAATGTTACCAATATTCATCTTTGTTATGGGCAAAACAAAATCACCACCACCGCCATCACCACCACCACCAAAAGCACATTTCATTTGCTTCTTTTAAGCTAAGGTCTTCCTAAAAGCAGGTACACAGGAAAATATTCTTGAAGCAGTGAGTTTTACGTAGGACTGTACTTAATTGTGTCAGTAAGACCTGTTATGGTTTCCATGCTTTGAACACAACAGTTCTGACAGCATCCTTATCTTGGCCGTGGGCTACTCCAGAAAGTTGGTACCATCTTCATTGGGTGGATAATGCTCTGTCCTGGACAAAAAAAAAAAAAAAAAAAAAAAAAATTCTTTGTAGTGGATTTAAAGTAGGCAAGCCCAACAACCTGTTCTCTGTTCATATTTCAGGCTAGTTCATATTCCAGGTAGTTAACATAGCTCTATCTTTGGTTCAAAGCATCAGATAGTACTGAGGAAAGGCTTATCTTGGGATTACAGCTGATAAAAAAGGTGCTGAGTCACTTGGCTTGGATGGTGTCCTAAATAGATTCAAAATGAGGCCAAAGATTGACCTTTGGAAAGATTCAATGGAAATCTCGAGACTGGTGTCTGGAAATTCCAATGAAGGCCAGAAATAAATTTTACCTTGTGCTTGGAGATAGCGCTGGCAGACTTTTTGCTACCTGGACTTGTATTTTAGAGACTCCTAAGAGGCTTTTGTTTCCAGATCCAAAGTTGGGGGCAAGTTTTTAGAGAAATTTTAATCATTTGATTATGAGATCCACGCGTACTTCTCTCATTTTAGTCACAGAACATCAGAGATACTTTTAACCAGCTGTCTTGCAAAACTGTTTTCCCATAGAAATTGCAGAGTACAACATTTTATGTTTGAGGTTATTTTAAAAAAATCACAAAAGTATTTGATTTCTATCTGTTCAAGTAAAATCTCCTTATGTTCTGAAAAAATGAATCAGTATTTAGAATATTAATATGTCAGCTTACCAGTATTTATTTATTTATTTATTTTCAGGAAAAAAATATACATATCAGGAGATCTCAAAGGATGAGGTCTAGGATGAGTTTCACTAACCACTGAAATTTTCTTCATTTTGTGGATATGGTCACAGCTTCATTTAAACCAAAATAGTAAAAAAGTCATGTCTGATGCTGTTTCACTCCTCCCAATAAATTGATATAATTAACTGAAAAGTTGAAAGAATGATTGAAAGAGAGTTTCTCTTTTGCATCTCAGGAGGACCCATCTGAGTTGGCAAGCTCATCAGGTTGTTGTACAAACTCATGAAGCTTCATTTTAAGAGTATTTAGATTCTTCGCTTCCACTGTTCTCACTGGAAGGCTGTTACAGATTCTGAATGTTTGGTTAGGAGGTTTCTTGTTTCCAGTCAAAATAAATTAATAGTAATTTATACCTATTTATTTTTGTACCAGCATTAACATAACTAATTGCATACCTGCCCTGGTATTACCTGATATACAGCAATTCACTTCTACTAACCTCTCTCGAAATCAGCTCTTTCCCTGAAGAACCAGGGACATTTTTGTTAAAAATAAAAACCTTCGATAAATATATTTTTTATTATTATTCTTTAATTTATTTTAAACCACAACAACTTGCAATTCCTCAGTCCAGGTTTATTTTCAATATATGTTTATCATATAATATTTGCGTTATTTAAAAGAGGTAATATCTCAGGTTGTTGATGCAGTATTGATGAGGAAAGCTGTGAGCTGTGACATCTAAGAATAGCTGTACTGTATGGTTATTAATAACCCATATTCTTTTATCTGTATCTTAGAAATCAAGATTTTTTTTCATAATGATGCAATTCCTGAGAATACTTACTCTGTTATTAACTTGCATTGCTACTCATCACTTCATTTTAATTTCTATGAATCTGGAAGAGTTCTTATCTTTCACTACCCATATAACCATGACTGCTCTTCCATTGCGCATTTGTTATCCTTACAATAGTGGACAACATACCCTTTACTAGCTGTTCCAGTTTCTTTGTTTCTGCTGCTTAAAACCCCACTTTTCACAAAGTCCTACAGATATTGATTGGAACAGACTCCGGGGTCCATCTTTCCTCTTGAAGCAGGACCATATCCAACATCAGATCAAGTCACCTGTGTCTTTTTCTAGCTGAGTTGTGAAAATCTCCAAGGATACAGATTCCACTCCAAGCAATATACTGCTGCATGTAAATTATTCTCTCATTGCTTGTCATTCCTCTCCTGTTCTTCAAGCATATTTCTTTCACTAAGTACACTATCTACTACAGCTTTCTTCTTAATGCTTCGACCTTCTCCTGACTGATGTTCCTTTATCTTTTTAATACCTCTGTTTGTATGAATTTTTCTATTTGTGCTAAAATAAGCATGCACATTACACTTTTCCATTTTAATCCTCTTTTCCCATTTGCATTTTTTCCAGTCCCAATCCTAGAATGCAGCTTAAGAATCCTTATTGTGAATGACTATCAGTGGTCAAACATCTTTGTATCTTTCCAACCTCACCCATCATTATATTATATGTTGAGAACATCTTCCCATTGCTTCTTTATCCCTGATGGAGTACCAGAGGAATTATATTGAACACTGGATGGGGTCCTTCTTCTTTAGGCATCTTTCCCAGGATATTGATTAACCATTTAGTGATTGCAATGTGAATTTTGTCATGTCATGTGAACTTCTGGAACTTTATGCCTGTTCCCATCAGAATTCTTTTAAAATTTTCATCTGCATGCTGTTTCCTGCTGTAGACAAATGACACTGAAGTAATCACATGAAAAGCATGCCAGAATTTTTATTATTTCAAGGCTTTTAATAAAGGCCCTCACTCTAGTGAAAGTTAAGACAAAGATGCAGAATATGTTATCTTGCAAGAGAATTATTCATAGTGTTCTTTGACAAACTGTAATGTAAGACAATCTTATCTATGACAAAAAAGAATTTTAAAAATCTTTCTTACATATTTTGACTAGGAAAATGAGATTAAGGACACTTGTTTAATTTTCAAGTGTGCAACTCAACAAAATTCCTATAATCGAGAATAAATGGTATGACTCACCAAAAGCCTCATTAAGCCTCTGTCAAGAAGCAAACAGTAAGGATAGATGGTTTTCTACAGTCAGTCCCTGAATTTCCTGTGCTTCTCTTCCTGCCTGTTCCACTTGCCACTGACTGATATACCGCTGACCATTATATTTCAGAAACTGTAATCTTACTCTATGTTTATCTCTTCATTTTGCTTACATATTCCTTTTTATAATGCCAGATATCTCTCTTGAACCCTATTTCCCCTGTATTTTACCTTCCTAATAAAGTAATTGCTAGCTCCTATATACAAGCAACCCAAGATTGCCAAAGAAGAAATGCGAGATAGCTCATTTCTGCAAAAGATGTAACATGCAACGCTGAATTCAATAAGAAGTTATGAGCCTCAAAGAATAAGCTTCCATTACTGGTCACCACGGTCTATATATAAATCAGAAGCATTATGACTGAGTGAGAAACTTATCCTTGACTTATTGGTAGGCTATCTGACTAATTGGTATCCTTGAGGATTGTTATATCTTACAAAGAACATTTCTGGGATATGGACAGCTTGGTTTCATTCAATTTCACGCCACTTCAGCACATGATTAGATCAGATTTAAATGGATGGACTTTACCTATGACGGTTTGGAAGGACAAATCTAATTAACCTGATTGTTTTTCTATGTATTCTTTATCTTTTCTAAGTTCTGAGCTCTTATCGATTACCAGTAGCCACAATAAAACAGTTGGATAAAATACACCATGTATTTTTTGGCAATGATTGTAAACCTAGATTAATTTAATTAAATTATATGGGATAAAATAAAAAATAGAGGGATTAATTATATAAGCTGGAACCCTCTGAGCATTTGACTCATGTTTGGTGAATAAACACCAATGAGTAAATATATCCTGCCTAAATAAAAAAATAAAAAAATGCAACAGCATATCTTCAGAAGACATGTCAATCCACTGTGCTTAAACAATTCAACATAAAATGTTAAAAATATTTCCACATATCTCTATCACTTAATCACCCATCCAGTCTTCTTTCACTATGAATTTCTGAATGGGATCTCTCAAAGAATATAGAAAGTCACTGATTGCAGAGTTTATCTGCACCCCAACATATGTTTGAAAATTCAACATTGGCAGTACATGATAAAACATTGAGAAGAATTTATTTAATATAATAAATGAGACTAGTGGAACTTACACTGGCTAGGAAGCCATACGTGATTGAGTAAAAACTGTCAAAAATCAAAAGCTTCTCTCTGAAGCCTCTTCTAATCTTAGTAAGGATTTCTGTATACACCTGTAAAACACCTGCTTCCTAGGTACTTTTGTAATAGTCTAAAGAGTGCAGATAATACAGACAGACATGAGAAAAAAATCCAAGGACATATGTGGATGAAACCAGAGGCAGCTTTGGAGGTACAGAGAACAAAACCTGTGCAGTCCCCACATTTGTTCTAGTAGTGAGAAAAGTTTTGTATGTGAATAGGGTGGGATTTTGGGCTTTCTGACTGGTACAGTTACGTTGAGGGAAGAGATCTAGTCTTTGACTTGTGTTGACTTCAGATAAAAGCAGAAAACTTGTTGGTAGTTCACTATCAGTCAGCTTACATGGGTTGCAACCTTATTTACTTATCTGCAAAAATCTGCTTACAATGAATGAGTGGCAGAAATGTAACTCTGTTCATGAATATATCTGCTGAAAATGACTGGACCACAGATTATGGTGATATTGGTCTTTAGTTACTTGTGCAGTACCATGTCAAGTGCTACTGTTGCCAAACTTTGCAGTTTTTTTGATTGTTTCTGCTGAGGGTGGTAGTTCAGAAAGGGAATCTTTCTTTGCATATTTCTATGCATACATACAGCTAACATTCCTTACATCATGAATGGAAGTTTTCACTGTGGAAGTTCACAACTTTTGGGATTTGTTCTCCTTGCTCTGTCTTTTTATTGCCTTGTTGTAGTCCATGGTTAGCAGGGGAAGGGCAACCTTTTATCAATTAACCCAATACTTAGTTCACCATTGATCACTACATCTTCAGATATTTCTTCAGGCTTGCAAGAGGATGTCTGTCAATTTTTCCTGCAGCAGCATTCGCAGTCAGTCAGTACAGGCAGTTGAAAGCTCACATCTATAATTCACTGTATTTCCCCATTTGTTGATATGTTCTCTTGCTGCAGAATTCTAAAATCTTCCTTGCATTTATTAAAAGAACACTTGCCCATCTTTCTTTCCATACTTGAGTTTCAAGTATTTTTCATGCTCTTGGTGGGCTGGACATTACAAATAAAATACACAGGCAACACTGCTCCCTGATTCAACCACATGCCAAGCCTTGTGCCATATCTCCACTCTTAAAAAGATATATATAGAGAGTTATCATAGCTCTTTGTACCATCTTACCATCTTAAGATTACACTTGCAGCTTCTGTGTCACCCTTCCTAATAATGTAGGATATACCAAAATCCTGAAAATTACAAAATCACAGAAGGCAAATTGAAGGACTGTCTTCCTATTTTCCACATCTTCAAAAAGGTTGTGGTTTCTCTCTTTCACTGCTTTGGCAGGCGCTTAGTGATTAAAAGGCTAATCCTTCCTGGAAGGGTGAGTAAATGGAAACTCCAGCTGTGAGGGAAAAGAAAGAAGACCATGTTTGATATTGCTACAGATCATCAAGCAAAAATCACAAAGCAATCTAGTAGAGAGAGACAGAAGACTTCTGTTTCTTTTTCTGAAAAATGTAACAGGCATTGACCCAATGTCCTTTATTGTTTCTTGAAATTTGGGCAGCCAGCTTGAGATAACCACTAACAAGAACCAAATTGTTCATTACAACTTTGCATAAAAACTTATTTTAGCTTTGCGTTATACACTACTGATACAAATAATGGAGCTAGTTTGGCCATGAGGAACTGCAATCCTATCGACCTTGCAAGAATGTTCTCTCTTTTATTTGAAATAAATGAAAACTGTGTACAGATGTTAGCAACAGTACCTTCTTTCAAGTCCAACAGTACAAAATAGATAAACCGTCCTCTGAACCTCAAGTGCTCTGTGCTGCAAGGTGCTGAATGCCATCTAAACAATGATACACAAACTTCTGTTAAAATAATTGAGAAATGGGGCTGCTGAAGACCATAAAAGTTTGTATGCTGCTGGTTGTGATGCTATTAGAAAAACAGTACAAACTCCAACTTTAAAACAACCTATAAAGTTGTAATGCAAAGTATTAGTTCTATAAAATATTTATTATGGTTGTCCAAATTAATTTAATAACGATTATGCTCTATAAAATATTTCCATAGTGTCTGTAATGAGGTTCTCAGTAATTAATTTGAAACACCATAAAAGCCTCCCTCTTCTTCAGATATTCAAACAGCCTTCAAATTACATGTGGAGTTTTGTATATGATTGCATTTGGAAACACACAGTGACTCAAAGGAAAGTGGTAAAGGGGACTGAGGAACTGTGTGTGGATTCCCTTTCCAGCCCAGCTATGCCACTGCTTGTGTGTACACACACAAATCTCTATCCATTTGACCTAAAGACTCCGTGCAACATCTAACTCTTAGTGATGTTGTGAGCATTAGCAAACTTGCAGTGTCTGCAGAGTCTCAGTTTGAGCTAACCAATGCAAACCATTCATATTTTCTTAAATATAGGAATTATTTTACAGACATACCAAAATTCTTTATTATTATTATTATTTTTTTTCTCTGAGGCTTCAAATTGGGTTAGTGGAAGTAGGTGTATATGTTTGGGCCTGAAACGTCAAAATATATCTCCTAGCATCCATCATTTTTTAAGCTAAGAGAAAGCTTATCCTAGGTACCTTAAGTGGCAATAATTCTATATAGGCTTATAAATGCACTGGGGGGAAACAGAGAGATGTGTTAGTTATGATTTCAGATATGTCTATGCTGATCGTGTCAGACTGCCATGGAGAAGAAATGGGACTGGACTGCTAATGAGACAGATAAATCCTTGGCAATTACAACAGTACTCTTCTACATATCTGAACAATCAATCATCCGTGGAAGCAGAAGTAAGCAAACTGGTGCCTGGATAGTATGAAAGAATCCCCTACAACTGTCGGAAACCAAATCATTAATAACATGGGAATCAATTTCTGCTTCTCTTCTCTGCTCATTCAGCAATATCGTAGCAGAGAAGAATTGGGAAAGGGAGAAGCCAATAGCTGAAACTTAATTTTTGAAACTACAACTTAATGTCTTTTCTCAAGTTGAAGTGAACAGTGCTGTGGTCCAAATTGCTCAACAAGAAAGACAATATCGAACAAGAAGTAATGACAGACATAGAATGAAAGTGAGGGGGAAAGTCAGGAAAAGAAAAATTGGTACAAAACAAAGGGAACTTCTCAGCTGTAAAGACACAAGTGTGATATTTCCTGTTAAATTTCCTAATTCCTAATTAAGTTTGTTTGTTTGTTTGTTTGTTTTTTCAGTATGGCACTTTTTAAGCCATTAAATTTTAGGAATAAATAACAGAATAACATTCTATTTAAATTAAATTAAGGCCGATCTGTGAAAGACAATTTTTGCAAAAACAGAACATAAAATTTAGTGTTATGACACTAAAACGACACTAGACAGACGGCAAAACAGACTCCAGAAGTGAATGTTTTGTATGTGTGTACATTCAGTCATTCTTAAGTTACAATTGCTAAGGAATAAAGAAGCTTTCCTGACTACAACATGGGTTTGTCATCCTAGGCCAATTTAAGAAGCATATAATCTTGAAGACACATCAGAAGGTGTTTTTTTCCTTTGCCCTTTTTGACATTTAAGTTTTGTTGAGCTAAATTTCTGATGGTCTTCAATATGTATTTCCATTTTGTTGCTTTACCTAAATAAATCTGTGCATGTTAATGTTTTCCTTTATAACAGAGAAAATAATCTCATAACAGTTAATTTACAGGGGCCACCTTTCAAAGCTTTAATTTCAGTTTAACATAAGTGTGTGCTGGTATTCTAACTACACATTCGAGAACACCCAGTAGGCACACTGACTGTTTTAATTCTCAGTGCTGTTTACCCACAGAGTGTCCTCCACCTGCAGAAGAATGGTCCCCAAATAGCAGGTAGTTCTTGTGCCTGCTTTGCAGCCACTTTAGCATGAGATGAGTGGTTGCGAAACTAAATGAAAAATCAGGTTCTGCGTCTTCAATTTGAAACGTGTTAATTAGCCTAAAGTCTTAGCTTGCTTGTAATTGTTATGATATTAGAGTCCCCATCAGCTGACTCTTCCTTCACTCCTTCCCTGTCAATACATTTCATTACACATTCTCCTGATGCTTTCTCGAGCCTTTTCCAATCAATCTTCAAGTTTAATTATCAAAAACCAGAAATGAGGCTGATTGCGGATGTTGATTCCAACAGCCTCGGTCACAAAAAAATATGTCTTTTTGCTGCTAAAGAGTAATTAAAAGCATCTGGGAATGATTAGAAACTTGAGCAGGTGGCTTGTGTTTCTGGAATCCATGTCACCAGGAGGGGGAACCTGTGGCACATCCTTGGGAGAAAACCTGGAGTTAAAATCACAGGAGGCTATAGAGGCTAAAAGGCAAAGGCATAGGCATAGGCATTCTTGAGGTCCTTGCTGTGTCTTATTTTACTAGATGCCACTTCAACAGAGTAATACTTGATTCACAGACCTCTAACCAGGCACAGAATCGTGTTTGCGTGGCTGTCTGGCACAGATCAAGTAAAAAAAAAAAATCAATATTAAGACAAGGGACAGATTAATGAATGGAGCATTAATCCTTTCCAAGAACTTGCAAATGGGGTATGCTACGTGTTACAGAGTGAGTAGGAGACTTGTGCTTTGTGCTATCCAGCTCAGTCCTCACATCAGCGTTTCAGATATGCTTGTCCTTGATTAAAGCTCTTTAGCTTTAAAGATTAATGATTTTTGAAACTCACTTCAAAGCTGCTGCATTTTAATTTGGTACTGCTTGCAGCATGAATGTTGGGGTGCATACAGCTTTGAAGAAGCTCCCTTTTCGCCTTTTTACATGACAGGGAACCAATGACATCAAAACACACGGTTACAGCCTGAGGCAGTGTGACAGTTAATTTTCAGGTTGCATCACTGCTGTGCGATGTGACCCTGTTAGTAATGCAGGACTGGGGCATGTCCCGCCTAGGCTCTGCGGCCTCATGATTCCCATTTACATCACTAAGGCATAGCGCTGGGCTGCGTGTTAGTGCTGCATCTTGCTAAATGGATTTGAAAAGCCAGTTAGGCCCTCAGTGGGTAAAAGACTCCCTGGAGCAGCATTGCAGCGAGCATTAACGTTGTTGCTGTTTACCACTCCGCTGGGAGCTGATGGGGAGTGTGGTCTATATGGTGTGTGGTCTATTTAGAATCATGGAATCACTAAGGCTGGAAAAGACCTTTAAAACCATCACCCTACCACCACTATCACCAACTAAACCATGTCCCTAAGCACCACGCCCAACCTTTCCTTGAACACCCCCAGGAATGCTGATGCCACCACCTCCCTGGGCAGCCCATTCCAATGCCTGACTGCTCTTTCTGAGAAGAAATGTCTCCTCATTTCCAACCTGAACCTCCCCTGGTACAACTTGAGGCCATTCCCTCTATGGACCACACAGGGTGGAGAAACGAATGCCAGGCCTGGTGGGAACAGGGGGCTGAGGGAATGGCATGGCTGCGCTGTGTGACACAGGGACACGCAGGAGGCGAGACCCTTGAGCAGGAGGGTGAGAGGGAGAACCCACACACCCATCCCACGTTAGTGTGAGGCGATGAACGCCTGACGCTGTGCTGGTGTCACGGATGTGGGGATGTCACCGGATGTGGGGATGTCACTGTGCGGGCCTTAGCAGCTCGGTGCCGCCACCACCACCACGTAGCGTAGGCCTGTGGTGACATCTCGCCATGTTGTGCTTGGGGCACTGCCTGTGTCCGTGTGGGGACACCCGCCCCACCCAGCCCCACAGGGAGGCGCGGGGCGTGTTGGGGGGGGACAGATGGCGATGGCCACAGCCCCCCCACCTCATAGCAGTGCCTTGTGACGTCACGAGGCGGGCAGCGTGACGTCACGGGGCCTACATTCCCCGGCAGCCCGCTGGAAGTGACATCAGGCCGCATCCGGGGGAGGGCCGCGGCGGGACGGGCCGGGCGGCGTGCGGGGAGCGCTCGGCTGTGGCCATCGCGGTGGGTCCCCGGGCGGGCGGGCGGCGGCGGGGCCGGGGGCCGAGCCCTGAGCCCTGAGGGCCGCGTCTGAGGCGCTTCTCTCCCCGCAGGCGCGGCCATGGCGGACTCCACGCAGAACGGGCCCATGCAAGGCGGAGCCGGCGGCGGGGCCGTGGTAAGCAGCAGCCCCCGGCCTGGGCACAGCAGGCCGCGGGGCAGGCCCGGCCCCGGCCCCCTCGGTGGGCTGCCTCGGTGGGAGCGTGCTGGTGGCGTGCGGCTGCTCGGGGGCGGCCGGGTTTAAGCTCGTCTCGTGTGGAAGTGGCTGAGTGGTTGGTGTGCGAGGCGGTGCGGGGCGATAGCTGCAGCTGGGGTTAATTTGTGGTCGTCTGTCTAAAAGGGGCTGGCTTCCAAAGCTGGCTCACGTTTGGGAGGGGTTTCCTGGTGTGAATGGGGAGCTCCTGGCAAACTCAGGCACAAAGTGAAGCACGCAAAAGGTGGAAGCAATGATAGGCAAGCTGGGAGGAACACAGGTGGGGGAAAAAAAGGCGATGTCTTGACACTTTTTTTAGGCATGCAATTGCTTCAATATGCTATTTTTCATTAGGGCCCTTCTGGTACTGGGACCGTCTAAAGGCATGAAGAGGACTGTGGTTAGAAGAGCTTAACAAGAGAGCTTCTACATTATTGAGAGCTCTTGTTTTTTTTGAAGCCAGGATTATGTAGCTTAAAACGCTGCCATTGCTTCTGATGTAGTTATGCTAATTTTAAGTCGCCCCATCCTTTTTCCTCTCTGTAAGGAGGGTGGTGTTTCTAGGCCCAGTTGCATGAAGTACATATTTATAACGAGCCTTGGAGCAACAGATACAGGAGTCAGTCAGGCTTAAAGACCTTGCATGATAAGTTTTTGAAGTTGACTGCTCAGCGAGGTTGGTATGTATAGAAGCCATACCTCCATGGAAGATCTTAACACAGTATTCTGTTGTAGAATGCAAAGGAGCCTTTTGATTCTGAGGTGGCCTAATTATTTTTGATCTGGTTAGTAAAGTCATATAAATCAAATATCACACAGGATGAAAATAAGCCCTTTGCTTCAAGCTACGATTTGATTCAAGGTTGTTGAAAGAGTTGCAGCTTAACACTGAAGGAAGAGTGTTCAGTATATGCAAATATTAAAATCCCATCTTCTGTGGGAGTTGGTTTTCTTTATCATTTTGTTTTCTTCTAATGTAGCAATTTCTGATGGCTAACAAGCTGGATACAGCAATGTGGATTTCCCGCTTGTTCACGGTTTACTGCTCTGCTTTATTTGTCCTGCCTCTTCTAGGGTATGTACTTTAATATTGAAAAACAGTATTTAAAAATTTACGAAGTAACTGTGCTCCATTTGCATAGAGTGGTTTTCATGTAAGGATAAATTTATATTTAGTTTACTGGGTTGGTTTATAAGTACAGCTTTTGTTAAAGATCGGCTTAAAACACTTGTTGATGTGTTTAGAAAATGTGTTGAATTATAAAGTATTGGCCACGTTTTTTTTTTTTTGTGTAGTTAACAGAATTGAGTTGTTTTAGCTTTAGCATTGTCAGGAAGTCAGTATTATCAATTTTTGAGTTTATTTTCGTACTAGTTCTTATGTACGATAATAGAAGTACTTCAGGTATTGTGCAATTGTGATGCAATTCTCAAGGGTGAAAGACTTCTGAGCAGGGGCTTGGTTCTTATGGTAACATCTCCTCTGATGATTTGCAGGTTGCATGAAGCAGCAAGCTTTTATCAGCGTGCCTTGCTGGCAAATGCTCTTACTAGTGCTCTCCGACTACACCAAAGGCTCCCGCACTTTCAGCTTAGCAGGGCATTTCTGGCCCAGGCTTTGCTGGAGGACAGCTGCCACTACCTGTTGTACTCTCTGATCTTTGTGAATTCCTACCCTGTTACAAGTATCCTTTGCTTGTGTCATCCTGGTAATGTTTTTAAATATCTTAAAAACTGGATTCTTTTCATCACCTGTTCTATGATTTGGGAAAACTAATTTAAACTAGAATGTTTGCTTTTCATAGAACATACTCCATGTAAAATAGGAGAGGCTTATGTCATTGATCCAAATTCAGGTTAATCACCTCTGTAACTAGTGCACTAGGAGCCAGCAGTTTGACTTCTAGTATTTTCTTTTCCTGAGACAAGTTCAGTATATTTTATGACTAGTCTCACGTGATCCTTTAAGAGAAGTTGATAGCTTTCGTTTATTACCAGTACAGGGTTCATGTACAACTCTTTACTACAAGTAGGGCATGTAAAGATGCAATTTTTCCATAATAGGTCTTTCAGATACATTACTAGGCAGATGAAGTCTGCAAAAAGGACTTACTCCTGTGGCTCTTCAAAGCTGACATTTAAGAAGTAGCTCTTCTTTGTGCCGTTTTGTATGTGTACGCTTAATGTCCTACTCTGGCAGAGGAATGTCTGTGTTCTTGCTCTCTAAGATCTGAACTGCTGGCAGCTGCATGTTCTTTAGTGATGAAATGCATTTTACAGCCTCTGTTTATAAAAATGTGGTGATTACATAATATGATAGATTTTAAGTAGTAGCCTTACGTGTCTTTCATGTAGAAAGAATACAGTTCAATGGAAACGCACGGTGTATAATAATGGAAGTTGTACTTTCGCATATGTGCGTACACAGTGATTTTAAAGCTGATAAAAATGCATAGCAAAGAAAAGATGTAAGAAGAAAAAGGCACAGCTATAAATACAGTCTTAGACATAGACATGTCTTAATCAAGTATTACTCATTCCAACCAACCTCTTACAAAGAGCCATCACTTGTGTGTTAGCATAATATCGTGGTGAAATTATGCACTTCTGCAGCCTTTAATTTTCCTTATCGCTTGCTTCAGTGAGTATTTTCCCAGTTCTGCTATTCTCTTTGCTTCACGCTGCCACATACACAAAGAAGGTTCTTGATGTAAGTATGATATGATATATAATTAATACTGTTGGTGTGTTTGGGGCTTATAAGCAGGCTTGGGAGTTGTGGTTATGGTTTCCTTCAGCTATGTTAGAGGAGTTAGTGAAATTGCAGTATGGAATCTCAGCACAGAATTTGAAAAGTCTTCTGGTTTGTTTGTCTCCTGCTATGACTTGATAATAATATACTGGAGTTGATGCTAATTATTTTTCTTCAAATGGTTTTCTTTGAAGGAAGCAACTACTGTGTAACAGTGGAGTCTAAACTTCTGAATGTCTTTTCAGGGTAAACTATATGCTATGAAGTTGAATGTTCTGTATCAGTCGTAAAATACCAAACTTCAGGGTGAGGCTAGGAAGCTCAGTAGTAGTTGTCAGGTGAACCTACTGCTCAGTATTCAGTCTTCAACAGCTTTATATAACTCCAACCTCCAGTTTTCCTAACTAGGCCATATTGCTACCATAGGCACTTCATCCTAGCAGACAGAATAAGAACAAGGCTGGTGGCTAGCTCTATGTAGTTGAACCTAAAACGGGTGGATGAGGGATTTGCAATGCTTTATGTTTTTAATTGAACTTCATGCTGCTATGATTGCTGAGATTGTTAATGATTATCCTAATAGGGGTTCTATGCTGTCAGTGGTTTTCTTTGCAATACTAATCTCAATCCCTTTAAAGGATCTAGGCTTAAAATGCTGAAATGAGTCATAAATGGTAAATGTTAATATTTTGATTTCTTTTGCTAGAGAAGATCAGTATAACTTGTATGTTTTCTGGCACTTTTTTCTTCTTTAAAGGCACGAGGTTCAAATAGTCTGCCCTTTCTGAGAAATCTTTTAGAGAAACTGAATGCTAATCAGCAGAATATTCTAAAATTCATTGCTTGCAATGAAATTTTTCTGATGCCAGCGACAGTTTTTATGCTCTTCAGGTAAGAATCATCATAAATATTTTTAGAATTAAAAACTTTCTACACGAGTATATTTTGCAGTGAATTCTCTGTGGCTTACAAGGATCTCAGTTTGTGGTATATCTGATCAAGGCTTGAACTTAGTTTATTTGATTCTTTGGTGTTGCAGTTGATGCATTGTGAAATCAAACAGCACTCCATCTGATATAGATGGGCATGGAAAAAAAAAATTTCATAGCATGAGTGACATTGTTGGATTGAATCCCAGCTTTTCCACGTCTATAACTTAAGCTTACCTATGTAGTTCAGTAAGTATAATTTTGGTCAGTGTAATCGAATATTGATCTTTAGCCTCACTGAAGGTGTCTGTTTACTCTTATTTTTGGTTATTGGATCCCAGAAGTTTAAGTGGCGTAGAATTTCATTGTGCTAGAAGCATACAAGCAGTAGTGGGTTGTGTTTTCTCCCATGTTACTTCTCACCAGAGACCTTTGCCTCTTTCTAATTCATTATTTTTTGCCCACTGTGTCTATGTGCAGCCTTTTGAATTCATTTTAGGGCTCTTAAGATTGCAACTTCAGTAGGATTCCAACGTGTACAGAGATATAATGACCTGAAAATCACTGAAGTTTGAGTTACTGCCTTTTAATATTTGGAGAGGGATTAATGCCCTTTGTTCTATGCATGCCATAGCACAGTGAGAGCATTTGTCCTGAGTGGTCTCAAAGGCAGTAGAAGGGGGGCTTTATTTTCCTGGAAGTTGACAGAAACATAATTTGTCTGTGTCTTATGATATGTCAGCTGAACCCTTCAGTGCTTCAGCCCTGATGGATTCTATTTCACTTTAAGGCAACTTACCAACTGACAGATACTTGAATGTTTAGATACTGGATACAGAGAGTGCTTTACAATTTTTGGGAGATCTGTTTGGTTTTTTTTTTCCTCTATGGAGAATTTATCATGTGAAGTGTAGCTACTTGATAAGCTATGTAGTAGATACTGAAGCTTTTAAGAGATCATATACCAAATGTTAAAATAGTATAAAGGTTAAATGCAACTATAGTGAAAGTTTTTTCTTCAAACAGCTAAGCATATTAAATTGCTTGTAAATACTATACAGATGAAAAACTTCTCCCCTGCCCTCATAGCCAATTTCCCTTTTCACTTTATTTTTTGTATTCTGGCTAAAGATACTGTTCATATTTGAAGGAGCTAGCTACTGGTGCTGTGATGTAGTGTACAATTTGTCGCAGAATTTTAATATTACATTATATAAAGAAGCTTCAGTCAATTAAACTCAAGGTATTTCTGTATTTTGTGAATGGTTTGTAGTACTGTCACATGCATGGAACAGCAGCTTTGTGAGGTATAAAGACCTCATTTCAGAGTAACTAAAACAGTTTGATATGTTTAACTTTTATATCTCAAAACATAGTTTCCATTGTTTTCTGAATTCTTAAAAAAAAAAAAAGAGAGAGAGTATAAATATGGTCCAGACTCTAAAAGTGCTATGCTTAGGGCTGGAAGAGCTCACTGTAACAGGACTACTACTGTCAGTCAATGTCCATGCTTGTCCAGCATGAGTTTTCTTAATACTAGACTGGCCTCACTGTCACTTTGGTTAGTCTTAGTCACCAGAAGTGAGGTGGATAGAACATTTAAATATAAAACAAATGTGAAAACTGTAATACTTCCTTTCTATAAGTCTTTTGCCTTTGTAAAGGCATGGTTATGTGTGTATTTTGTTGTCAGATCTAGATTGTCTGAATAAATATGGCCCTAGCCTGGCTTTTTTGCGCTGAAATAGTTTTCTTGCTTTTATTATGGGAAATCCTGACCTTTTTAAAACCGGTATTAAGCTCTGCTTCTCTGTTCTCTTTCAGTGGTCAGGGGAGTCTGCTCCAGCCATTCATTTACTATAGGTTTCTAACATTACGCTACTCGTCTCGGCGAAATCCATACTGTCGGTAAGCATTAAATTGATTTTGGAAGTTAGTATTTAACGGGGTAGTGTTCAGGCATTCAGAAGTTTTTCTTTCTGTAATGGATGCATAACTCTTTAATAGTAAATGTGCAAATGGTAACTGTAGAATATAGAATATACCTTGGATAGCTTTAAAAAAAATAATGCCAAAACCCTACCACACCTGATTCAAGGTCGTGCTTATTTTATGTAGCTGAACTTTTCTGGAGTGTAGTACCATCGTGGAATAGGAGTTTTCAGAACATGCTTGCATAATTAAAACTGTGCTTTGGGAGAAGAAAGTTTGGAAGAAGAAAGTCTTTTTCATTGTTCTGCAACCACTTATCAGAAAGACATCCTTATTTTTAGATTCCATGCCTATCTAGGACTAACCATATGTGAGAACAGACGCTTACAAACTTGTTTGATATACATCAACTGAAGAAATAAAAGATCTTAAACATGTATGATCTAAAACGTTAATTACCTCCTTTAGATTTGTAAATTAGCTTTATTATAATTGAAATAAAGCCTTATTGATTAGCATTGGCTTGACCAGCTTCCATTGCTTTAAACTTTGAAACTCTAAATATATCTGTGAGGATTTGCTCAGGTCAGTGCTTTCTTGGGATTTTTCTCATGACGAGCTTTGCATAATGTAAGATTTCATGAACGTACTTTTCTAGTCTGATCACTGCCTGATTAGAAAAAGGCTTGATAAAGTACCAAGGAAGCAGCTTTGGCTGCTGTGGTATGCCAAGACAGGTCTGAGAATCATAAGCTTGATTGCCTCCTATTGCCTACTATTTTGTAAGAAATCAATTGTTCACTCTTATGTGTATTTTTTAACAAGTCTATGAACGTAAGTTATGCACTAAGAATAACTTCATAGAATCAGAGAATGTTTTGGCTTGTAAGAGACCTTTAAGGATCATCTTGTTCCAACCTCACTGCTGAGGCAGGGACACCTCCCACTAGACTAGGTTGCCCAAAGAAACTGTTCTCCCAGTTGTTTTGATGGTATGTCTGTAGTTTTAAGTGAGGATAGTATTATAAGTTTTATTTCTCAGGTCCGTCTCTTTAAGAGTTGGTTCTAGAGTGCAGTGTTCTTGCATTCTCGTGAGAAGCAGCACTAACACACCACTTCCATTGCCTCCCAAATTCTTACGGTACTTCTGAAAAAGCACCACTCTTCTCTCCTGCCTTCCCCCAGTGTGGCTGTTTTTTTTTTTTCCTTGAATGTGGGATTTTATTTTTCTGCTGTTTCCATGTCCTCCAATGGAAGTGGCTGAGTTAAAGTTGATTTAAAATCTTAATGTTTAAAGGACAAGAATTCTGAAGCTCTTGCAAGATGCTGCAACACTGAGTTGATGTTTAGAACTCGCTAACTAGCAGTGATGTGTTTTTTTTAAATTTATTTAGAAAATAAGTGATTGTAGTCACTTATTTAGATAAATTAGAGTTAGATTTAAGGTTTAGATTAGATTTAGTCATTTAGATGGTAGTTCTGGTGAATGCTATAGCATTTTAATACTATGTTTAAGTATGATTAAATCTCTTTGTTTCAGGACTCTGTTCACCGAGCTGAGAATTGTTGTTGAACACCTAATAATGAAGCCCTCATGCCCCGTTTTTGTAAGAAGACTATGTCTCAGCAGCATTTCCTTTATAAGCAGATTGGCACCAACTGCTGCATAGCCGAATTTCAGACACTCATCTATTGTGAACATTATGAGCAGCTGGCACTTCTGCTGATGATTATAAATTCCTGGTTTTACACTGATCTTACTCCAGGCTGTATAAAAATGTGTATATGCTTTTCTTGGAGATAATATAAAATTTAGCATATCAAAAGCAAGTCATGGAAACTTAAAATTACTGTGCTATATTGCTAATTGGTGTGTGTGGGGGGGAAGTAGCTGCATTATATCTAAAACATGACCAGTCTTACAGAGTTGTTTTCTAGAAGTCATGAGTTGTTGGACATTGATTAAAAATTTTTAAGTCTGTGCTTCGTAGTTTTATGTTGACTGGAAGCATCGCTACATACAGTAGGACGTCTCCAGTAGGTAGCACTGGTGCACATACCTATGCAGTACACTTTGGACAGTATTCTTCTGCTTACTAAATGTATCTGTAGAATTACTTTGTCTAAATTACTATATTTGGTGTAAAAATATGGCCCACTTTGAATTTAACGAAACGAATTAAAGACCATCATGCTGGCATAGTTAACACTCTTTCTGAAGGAGAGCCTATTTCTGTTAATGTTACTTAAAGATAACCCTTCCAAGCTTTTACCTTGTGGTACTTTTGCATTAGGTTGTTGGGAGAAATCTCAAGACTCTGACCATGGAAAACTCAGCTATCTTGTCATAACAAGATGTTTTACCAAGCCAAATTGCTGACCTGGAGGCTTTTCAGACAAAGATGTAATGCTTAAACTTTTAACCATCTCTTAAGTGAACTAATCAATGTAAATGTAGTAACTTTTGGAGAATCATTGCGGATGTGTTCTTGTGTCTACACAAATGTGAGACTGTGGTAATTCAAGCATGTCTACTCTTTAGAAAATTAATCTGTAGCTAGCTTTATATAAATTGTTCTTCCAGTTTCTGAGACTCATCATGATGGGAAATTTGCATAAAGGATTGCACCTATTCAGGCAGCTATTGAAACAAATGGCTGTGGGATTTTTTTGGCCTAAATCCATTTTATGATGCTGCCTTCAGATCAGTCATAAGTACAGAAGTGAATATTAAATTGAGTGCTGATTATGCATTCACCCAACAGCTGGAAGGTAGGTCATGGAAAAAGAATATTATCTGTCCAAATACAATGCCCTTCCATAAATCCAAGGCAAAGTATTTGCCTAATCTTCTGTAGCTTATGTTAATATTCTAATTACATACAATTAAATGGGATTCATTGGCCTTTTGTAAAAATAGTAAAGTACTGTGCTTCACTATTCTCCCTTGGTCGGAGGAGTCTTACATGAAACACTTCTGCAAACAGTCTTGATGCAAGGTATTTTTCTGTAACTATTGAGTTATCTTTTGTGATGTGGATATCGTTCAGCCTTTTCAGTTGTATTACTGTGCTAGTTCAGAGACGTGTATTTATACCCTTATATCATTTTTTGCTCAACCTCTTGGTACTGATAAAGACCTGTTTTTTGGTAATTGAATATGATACTCTTTGAATTTTCATCTTGCTCTCTGAACATGATTAGCTATTTATAGAACACTTGCATACTGCAGAAGCAATTGCATGCAGTACTGCTCTACAGCTGCTAAGACTTGCAACAAGTTTCACTATATGTATATCCTGTAACTTGAGGATTTTATAAAAACTAAAATTTCTACTACAAATAAAGGAGTGTTAAATGTAATTTGCTATGCTCTTCAAGCTTATTTTCTGTTTAACAGAACATGTTGATACTTGA
This sequence comes from Anser cygnoides, assembly GCF_040182565.1. Taxonomy (NCBI): domain Eukaryota; kingdom Metazoa; phylum Chordata; class Aves; order Anseriformes; family Anatidae; genus Anser; species Anser cygnoides. Next base: position 25,250,677 of record NC_089876.1, read on the forward strand.
ACCTGGAAGTTGAGCAGAATGCAGTCCCGTGCGTATGTGGGCATGTTCTTATTCCCGCCTGGGCTCCTGACATGAGACATAGTCAGCATCTTGTGCACCTCTAAATCATTTTATCGGAAATTTTTGACTTCTAAAATGCAAAACTTTGACACTTTATTTCAAAACTTAACCTATGAATAAGCACTGTAGTAATGGTATCAGAGCAGAAATCTAAACCTATTTCTGACCATTTCAAGTCTTCAGCACTTTCTAGAGCCTCTTTCATGTTACATAATATGTTTGGGTGGTGACATCAGGTTCCGTTCAGCCCTCTGCTGATTTCTAAATTGGTTGTCTAAGATGGTCCCCCATACTGGGGATGGAAGGCAAATAAATGCTTTGTTAATTTCTCTAAGGAGAGTGACATGTTTCATCTGAGCCAGTTCTTGTGGTCTAAGACTGCTGTTACAAGTGTGGTCTACTGTTCCTTTAACTCTATGCAATTATTATTAAATTAGTGTAAATTGGATATGATGTATTGCAACTGTAACTGAAGGATGTTAAGTCAGATCCAACTCTGAATAGGCAAGGATGTTTAAAAGGAATAAGTGAATGAGATTGCAGTAAGTAGAGAGTTGGAAGACAGTGTCATGAAGTAAGAGTTTAAATGTAGATATGGAATCTTTTGTGCAGTTTTTCTTTAAGTGGTACTAAAAATGGATTGAGGAGGAATATTTTCATAAATGGAAGCTAATTTGTCTGGTATTATATTCTTGGCTTTGCCAAGAGCTGCTTGACAAAATTGAGGCCTGGATTTTGCTTGTGGCCTGTTAAAACTTACCTGACTGATGTGCCACAAAAATATGGAACAATGGGATAAGAAGAACTTCAAAGCAAAATAAATTGGGTGACTGACTTGCACTCTGCATCAACTTCGATTTTATTTACTGTAGCCTTATGCTGCCTAAGTGATAAGACCAAGTTTATTCAATGCTAGCAAAAACATGCTGTCCTTGTGCCTGTTTCGTTATAACTGTGACTGTTTCTGTACTAACAACTAAATTAGCACATGAAATGCTGGTTATGTCCTGACAGCTCGAGCAGCTTGAGATTTTTTTTGTGTTGCTTTGCTGTGAACAGCTAGCTGTAATGCGAAGGCTGTAACAGAAGTCACAGAAATTTTCCAACTGACTGTAAAATGTTTGTGTCCCCCAAATACAAAGCAGAAGAATTTTTGTCCTAGTGAAAGGTTGCCTACCTGATACAGTAATTGTTTCCACTAGTATAAATCACACCGGTCATTGTTTTTATCGTCTTAAGATTTCATGAGTCAATAAGTCGGATAAGTCTGTGGGCGGACCCACCTTTTGCTGCACACAAGCCTGCTGTAGAAGTGATATTCCAGCATAACGCTTGTCTGTTCTCACCTGTAGATAAATAAAGCATCAGGACCAATTGGGGCTGTTGGGAGCAGCTATTGTCAGTTGAAATTCCTTACAAAGTAATCCCCTAGTGCATCCATCCTTTCCTTTATTGTCTTTTAATTTTAATCTTTCATCATCATCTTTGTGCTGTCAGTCTTATGTTTTGTTCCATTCATAATAGAAATGCTAACTGTTCCATGATGGATGTTCAAAGGGAGCAATATTTGTCAATATTTTAAGTTCCATGTTAATGAACTTTATTATAGTCATGAACCAGTATTTGTTCTGATGTTTTTTGAGCTGCTAACTGTGTTGGACCTTTTTATCGTTAGGCACCTTGCAACATTAGCTGTACAGATCCCTTGTTAATAAGTAAGTAGTGTTCTTGCCCATTTTACAGACAGGAACTGAGATGTGGGAGGAAAGTTCACTTGCCTGAGGCAATACAAGAGCTCTGGCAGAGCAGGGGGAAAAAAAAAAGTTGGATAAGCACTGGGGAGACTGACTTGTTTCTGTATCATGTATGACTTGGTCCTGTTTCCAAAAGGTACCATACCTTGCAGGGCTCGGATTAAGGGTGGTAAAGACGATTGAACTAGAACAGCTTCTATTGTCAAAAATTGCTTCCTATGTGCAAGAGCTAGGTTTGGCCCTGGTGTCTTCCTTCTTCTGCTGAGGGAAGAAATATGTGACAGAATGAGATCACAAGTACTTTTCTGTGCCAGATATTAATGGGGTATGCTGATCTGTTGCAGTTGTCTATAACTTTTAATTGCTGCAGTGTACGTATTTGTGGCTAAAATTATTTATATAAAAATAGATCGGTATCTTTGTAATGTAACTTTTAACAGGGTGTAAGTTTCTTTAAAAAAAAAAAAATCACAGGAAAAATCAGGCCTTGAGTTTTAAATCATCTTTTAAGGATAGATCCTTAAGCAGTCCTTTATTGCAAAGATGCATTATCAGTATGGATAATGTAATTGAATTTAATCTTAAACGTGGATTCAAAAATAACCTTTTTATAAACTGTCAACATTACTTATTAACTTTTCTGCAAAAGCTATGTCTGTGATAATAGCAGATATTGTACAGGTAAGGGAGTTTCATTGCTTAGTTTGGTGCCATCCAGATGGCACAAACTTTTAAAATGAATTGAAAAAATCATCTTTTACTTGTATTCAAGGACTGAGGCACAAAATGCTAATGTAAGGCTCAGAGGGGAAATATAGTTCTCCTGCATATTTGAGAAAATGTGAAGCCCTTTCAAGAAAATCTAATAAACATAATAATAGCAGGCTGCTGACACTAAGGAAAAAGCACCTCATTCGCTCTTTCTTTTATGCAGCGATTTACTGGTCCCTACTGATTTTCAAATTGGATCACTGCAGTAAATTATCCATGCCAGTACCTGTGAAAGAAAGCACTGGGATCCATATTTGTTTAGTGCTGTGCTTAAATCAGCAAGAATGATGGATTTGATGGTATGAAATTGGAAATACCAAGGGCTTTTCCTCAGTGAATGAGCAAGTAACTCCATTTATAATTTATTGTGACCCTTTTTCACTGTATATGCTTTGTATGTCAAATATTTATTTCAAAACAAATTAAATTGTTTTCTGTATTGATACAGCTATGGTTTTGTTGATGTTGTTGAAATCAAATTGTATAGTTTTTTTCTGGATTTAAAATACTACCAATGTTACATTGCAAAACTGCATTTGTAGTTTTAGTTTAGATTTCTGTGTTTGAGATCCTGACCAAAAGCTTTACATGCCAAATGTTTTAGGTGTGTTGGGTGTTTTGTTTTGTTTAGAACAGAGCAGGATGTAGTGAGTTTCTGCAGTTTATTTAATTTTCTGGAGAAAAATGTCAAGCTGCGTATCAAAATGAAAAGCTGATCCCTGTTTTTTCAGTCACTAGAACCATTCTGCTTTACACTTGTTATATGTAACACCAACTTCTGTGAAAACTTACCTGTGTGCTCAGTTTACTGCTATATTTCAGTGCAGGTGTTAGAGCAACTTAACTGTATGTTTGTGTTTTGGCAGGAGTCCTGTCTTGTTCTGTGAATCTTCAGATAGATTACTTGTGTGATATAATCATAGACACATAGCTAAATAAGAGCAACTGCTGATCTGAAATCCGGTCTCAGCTAACACTTGATTACTTGGAATTTTTATCTGTTGAATAATATCTTCTGTAAAAAGTAAGCAAAATCATGAGCCAATATAGTTAAAAATGTGACTGTTACCCTCTTGTGGGTTAGACTTAGCTCATTTGTGATGGCATGTTAAACAGCTGACTTCTGTTCAACCCCAGCTCAGATCATATGGGTTTTATTTTATCTAGGCTAGTTCTGGAGAAACACCAGTGTAGGTTATATTCTAAGGAGTCACAAAAGACCTTGCTTTTAAAAGAGAACAATGGTTAATGGGAGTGCATCACCCTTTATCCAGAGTTCCCTGTGCTTGACCCTGATACCTTGCTTGTGAGGCAAGTGTTAGAGCAGTCCAGATTCCTACCTGGGAAGAGGAAACTGGTTTCCCTGAGAATAAGTGAGGATCGTGGTATTTTTAATTTGTGATGTGTGTTTCTATGAATCTGCACATTGGTGCAGAAGTGAACATCAAGAGCTTGTTGGACGAAGATGGTGCATCAGTTGGTCAAGATATTTCGTAGGAAAATCAAGCTGAAAATGAGAGATGATGATGGTGTAGGCTAAGTTACCAATAAGGGTTAAAGCAATGTCAACTCTAGTTTTCATGAAGCTAGGAGGAGAAGAGAAAAGAATGGGGAGAAAAATGAAAACAGGGAAGAACTCAGTTCTGTATAATAGAGGTATGGAAGTCCTGTGGAGTGCTCTAGCTCTCACAAATCCTAAATTACCATTCATGGTTTTATGACATTGGTATCCTCCGGACAGTACTTAAGTTTTCTAGCTGTAGATGGGCTAATTCTGTATTGAAATACCATTGGAATAGCATCTTCAGATTGCCATGTTGTACGAGAGCAGGCAGGCCGATCTTGGTCTACTTAAAATGGAAAAAGCTGCTGTGGGGTTGTGTTCCTGTCCATTGTGTTTGAGGCTCCTGTAGTGGAAAAGCAGAGAAATAAAGTTTTACTGTGGCCTATATTACTGCTGGGCTTCTTTGCTTTTTTAAGCTTTTCTATTTTCTTGTTGCTTTGTTACCTTTTTATATTGGTGATGTAGACGAAGATGATCTATGTGCACATCCAAGGGTTTTTGTCCTGGTATATGTTTGCTTCAGTGTGCAAAGACAGGTACAGAGCAGATACACTTTAACATTTCTGAATTTGCATTATTTAGATTCACATATTTTGTCTAGAAAATCTGACCAAACTGTGTTTTGAAATGTTTGCCTGTCGCAGTCATTTTCAACATAATTTCTTTCCACTATAGCAGCTTAAGCTAGGGTCTGACCAAAGCTGTCATTAGCTAGGGCGTAGCAGTTTTTTGTAATAGCACGTGGGAATCTGAAGTTGACTTAAAACACACTTCTGAATTCTAGTGTGTCCATGGGCATTATAACACTGCTGGAAGTGTATAATACAGAGAAAATTTGAAAGCTTAGATAGTATAGTTATAGCTTCAAGCATCAGTTTAGCATGCATTTCTGAAGTGTCTGGTGGTTCTACTCACACTTCTAATTCTTTCATTTTTTACCATCGCTCTTTGCAGCCAAACAGCTTGCTTACCTCTGCCCCGATGTTTATGTGCTGCAGATTGATGTCGTGTATGTATACTTACAGCAGCAGATAAGTAACTTAATAAATAAAACATGTAGTATTTTTATCTTTGTTTCTCATTTAAATATGTTCATGCACTTTGCTGTTTGATTAAAAATAGCCTCTGCCAGTCTTCTCTTTGCAGAACATTACACCTTTGTAAGGGAAATATTTCTGTAAAGATACTTGCTCTGTGTAGGAGTTCTAATGTCTTTGGACATTCAAAAGCATTAGACAAGCTGTCTTCATATTCCTTAAACCAATTTTTTTCTTAAAATTTTTTGGGGGGCAAAAGAGCCATTTTGCTTTTAAGCTGGTGTTTGATTTGTTCATGCAAGATTGCATGACGTGCAGTAACAGGAGACTAGGGCTGATGATACTGGAAGCTTTCTCCTGTCTTGTGTTCCTATGCACGTCTGCATATAACTATTCAGATAAGAGTAGCTACTTCAACAGAGTGAGTATTATATACCTAGCACTGTTTGTTTTGTAATTTTAAACTAATTTTCTGCTTTAGGATGGAGGTAAGTTCTCTTCCAGAATGGCTGGAAATTTTACCTGACTGATTCGCTCAGCTGAAGTGCAATGGAATTGTTCTTTCGTGTGCTAACTTTATTCCAAACAACTGACCTCTAGTGGCTGCCTTGCATCTGTGAAGCAAAACACGTTAATGTGCACCTCAGGTCTATTGGCTACACTAAAACTTTTTCCTCCTGTTTCTCAAGAATGTTATTTTCATGAGTCATTGCACTTTGGTTTCACAAGTTTCTGCTTTCCTTATGCGTTAGAAAGGAAATCAAAGGAAAAATGAACTTATGGTTATGACTTTTTAACTAATCAGTCACAAGCCAAAATGTTTGACACAATTGTTAGGAAGCTAAAAGGCCCTATGATCTGAGAGCATCCCATAATATTCTAAGATTCTAAAACCTTTACTGTCAAATCCTTGCAGACATAAAGCACAGTAATTACATTAAGCAGTAAGGAATGGGGATTCTGCTAGTCTATTGCTTCTTTACAATCGGAGTCTTACCTACGTGTGTAGGTGTGGGATTATTGATACAGGAACAGTGATCTTCCCACCCCCATTTTCTCAGATGCACTCAGTGCACACTTCTGGATATACTTGGCATGGTTATAGGTGCACAGCTGTCTGAATCTTTCCCTTTTCCCTGATTTGATTATAGCTGCGTGCACTCCAGTGTAAGTCCCACTGATTCTTGTTTAGGCATGCAAGTGACCCCATTCACCAGTGGGAGAGCAAGTTCTTTAGAAGTGTAATACTTTCCGTTATAAAAACTATATTTAAAGAGTATCAAAAGAAGTGTCTGTGTTGGCATGTTAAATTCTTGGTTTTTAATGCAAATCCACCTATTATCATTTACTACAACCCCTCCTCTGGAAGATCTGATCCAGGCTCACTCCTGGTGAGCCCCACTCTCTGACAGGGCCCTGAGGGCCTGACCAGGGTGGGAGTGCACTGCTGCCCAGTTCTCCAATGTGTACCAACAACAGTGGCAATGGAGGGTTCGCAAACGATGGAGAAGCACCTGTGCTGTCCTGATGTTTTGTGCACTAAGTAGAGGACCAAATGATACATCTGCCTCCATGCTTGCTGTCAGTCTCCATCCCTTATCTCATCTTTCTCCTATTTTGGTATTCCTTCCTTTCTTTCCCTGCCCTATCTCCTGTTGCTTTCTGCTCTCCTTTCTTCTGGAACTCCGTTTCCACCCCCACCCTACTCTTCCTGTACTCCCGTTTCCACCAGTTGTGCAGTACTGACTCCCACTTTGCCTCCCAGAAAATCAGGCCTGTGCCACCTGGAGGCCCAAGGAAATGAGGAGGAGGTCATCCTGTGGTGTGAGGGGACCGAGAGCCTCTCCAGCAGCAGGATGACCCAGGAGCAGCGTTAGGGACCTCTCGATTGTTGCTGGGTGCAAAAAGACTGGTGATTGCAGCTGGATGAAGTTCAAGAAGCTGACTGCTGGTGTTTAGGTGAATGAACCGCATGTGAATAATTACAAACTCCTGTCCGCATGCAGGAAACTAAAAATACTTACTTCTAGTTTATTTTGATCTTTGACCTAGTGGCAATGAAATACTTACAGACCTGGAGTAGTACAGGACTTGGAGTGGAGTTGTAGATTTGTCATGTTCTGCTTCAGAAGAGCCATTTCCCCCACGCACCGACCTGCCACAAAATATATATATTTTTTGATTAATTTAAATATGTTACCCAGAGAACTTAAAGGCTGTCTGGGATCACTGGATCGACCCCTTTCTGTATTCATACATTAAAAAACAAAAACAAAAAAAAAAACCAACAAAACACACACACAAAAACCTATCAGTACACAATTGGTGTTAACAAAATATGAGTAGGATCATAAGGTACAAAATCAAAACAGTCTCTTCCTTTTAAAAACACTGCCTGTGTGTTTTTCATTTAACATATCAATGTTATGGGAATACCACTGCTATTTCTTAAACTATATAAAGTCCTTACCTCAGCTCTTGTGGCTGTTCTGAGGTCATGCAAATCCCCTCCACTGTACTTGAAATTGTTAATGAATTTCGGAGTCAGAAATATTCCAACTGGCTTTGTTGCATCACTTCTCAAATAAAGAACGCTAAAATCCTTCTCTGTATATTAGACTTCACCAAATCACAGACTATTTTTTTTTTTGCTAAGCAGTAACATTGGAGAATTTCAGCACAAGGTCACATTGTAGCTTCAGTAATTCAGTCACTTATCAACTTCTTTTAAACGAACAGGAATGCAGAAGAAACAGTTTCCCAAGGTCTGTATTTCGGTTCAGTTATCTGCCTTTATTTAAAGTTGCTTACAGCTAAATTTTGCAAGCTTCTTGTTGGGTTCTAAATCTTAAAAGGGTTGTACTACGTAGTCCCTGTACTTTGTGAATGACTTTGTAATGCTGTAAAGCAACTTAAAATCTTTAGAAGTCTTTACTGAAAAGGTAATGTGCTTTGTTCAACATGGTTCTAATATTATTGTGTGTTTTCTTAAACTGGCCTGACTTCACAGCATAAGGGCTTAAAATAGCTACTGAATAACTTATTCTCTGTGGAAACCTTAGGATGCAATTCCGACTATACTGAAAGAAAATGTTGCCCCCCCCCGTGAGAACCACTATCTCACCCATTCACTGTGGCTGTATCTAATATTTTGTCATAGGTAAAAACTTGTTTAATACAGTTTAGATGTATGAAAACATGTAAACAGTTCCCTATCATTTGGAGGTACATTCATCAGTATAGGTTCACTTGGAGCCCTTGATCATGTAAATTCCGGTAAATACCAGTAATATCTATTGTCTATGCTATTCTAGCTTTGTTATTTTCCTTCCTGATCCATATTCATAACAACAAAAACATACAAGGTAAATTCAGTTGGATAAAAGAATATGAAATAGTTTACTAATCCTATTTGTTCCTGGATAGGAAACTTAAAAAAAAAAAAATTAACCTCATTTTTTTCCCTGTTAGGCTCTTGCCAAAATAACAAGCAGCCAGCAAAACATACATTGGTTGAATGTGGCTTACTGACTAAATTGGTGAATTGACTCCACCTTTGTAACTTTACAACTTGCAGTTAATTTAGTATTTAACTCAATTGCTGTACAGCTGGTAGGTAATGATACAGCATCAGTTGCTCCCGATTCACCTGGTATGGCTGTGATTGGGCTACTGGGAAGATGGGTGTTAAGTTAATTATTTCATGAAGTATTTTACTTCAATCTGCCTCCACTGAGTTCATAGGAAAACGTACATTGGCAATACCAATCACTTTTTGACTGTTAAAGAAGTTACGTGCCAGTAAATTTAGTTGAAAATCTAATTGGGTATGTTAAAGACAGGCATCATAATAATTCTCCTAAGTGGTCAAATGCTTTGTGGATTATCGGATACATTAATTATCAAAACTCCCTGCCAAGCCAACTGCCTCCTGGTGAGTTTCCATGTTCCTCCCAGCGTGCAAATGAAGACAAGGAAGCTGGAGACAGTTTGTCAGAGTCATGTAAACGATTACCTAAGCTATCCTGGAAAATCTTCAAGTTGCCGGAACGCTTTTTATGAGAGTGTGTAATGTGGTGCCGGTGAGACTAATTATATGCTTACATTAAGAAGATTCACGGCTCTGGAGCCAAACTCCGGCTGAGAGCAGCAGCAGGAGGTGGCGCAGGCAGACACCGTCATCACCTGCCGGCCGGCCAGCCGCTGGGCCCTCTCTTTGGGGAAAGAAGCGGGTTTTTTATTAGATTGTGCTTTATTAGCACCGACACGGGGGGTGTGTTTTAAGGCAGAGCTAGGGGTAGAGATGAGCGTTTTCGCATAGAAATCCTGCAAACCTAACGTAGAAATCTTGCAAACTTCACACGGAAATCCTGTAAAGAGCTTTAGCACACGTGTTTAATGTTGTGTCTGCAAACAAATCCACCGCACGCTCCCCTGTCATCTCTTTCCTATGAGGGTAGCAAGGAGCGCTCCCGGGCTGTCATTCTGCCCCAGCCCGCACCCCTGGGCGCCTCAGCACAGCTCGGACCCTCGGCCAGCAGCACCCCGAAGGGCGTTTTGGGGAGCCCGGCTCAGCGGGAACGGCCAAACCCTGCCGGGGAGAACCGCGGCGCTGAGGGGAGGCCGGGCCGGGCGCTGAGGGGAAGCCGGCGGCGGCTCGGCGCAGGCGCGGCGGGGGCGCCGGGTGAGTCAGCGGCGGCCCCGGGCCCCGCCGCACGTCCGCCTGCTGCCGCCTCCGACCGGGCTCCGGAGGAAGAGGAGGAGGAGAAGGAGGGGAAGGAGGCCGCCGCCGCCGCCGGTTTCTCCGATGCGAATCGCCGGCCCTTGTGCGGCCGCTGGCGTGCGGCGGGGAGCGGCCGCGCTCCGCCCGAGGTCGCCGCCATGATGCCGGCGCTGGCCGCCCAGCGGCGGGGCTGCCGCAGCCTCTACGGGCTGTACCTGTGGGGCCAGGCGGCGCCGCTCCGCCGAGCCTGCCACGGTGAGTCCCGCACGGCGCGGCCCCGGGGACCCCTTCCCTCCTCGGGCCGGGCCCGGCCGAGCCTCCCCGCAGCGCTCCGGGGCTGCCTGCCTGGGCCTCCTGCCCCCCCCCGGCAGCGCCAGCCCTTGCCGGGCCTGGGCTGGGGGTGGGAGCCCAAATTTTCAGGAGTTAGGTGAAATAAAGCCCTGCTTTGTGGGCTTTGTGGGGGTCCGCGAAGCGGGCACACGCCTCTCCTGCAGGCCACAGAGCCCCTGAAATTAAAATTCTGCGCAGATCTCATAAAGGCGCTTAGGTTGCATCGCAGCAGCGGCTTTTTTTTCGTTTCTTTTGCCTGTGTAGAGTAATAGGAAAAGCGTCAGCTAGACATGCCGATAACCTTCCCTTAACCAAGGGCTACGTTGGCACCAATGCTTAGGGAGCAGCAGTGCTCACGTTGTGGCAGGTGTTCACTGCAGTCTTTGTGAGTTCCCTGGGCGGCATCCAGGTGATTTCCTGGGCTTTTGCCGCATTGGCAACAGTTTAGAGTTAATAGGAGCGTATTTGACTTTTTTTTGGTGAAATTGTTTTTCTGGAAGGTTCAAGTCAGTGCACGCACGCATGTAAATGCCACGATATAAAGGATAAAAGTAAAAGGAAAGTTCTTTGTACCTTCATGGGATCCACAGTTATCTGAAATGTGGCTGCTTTGTTGAGTAGTGCGTTATTCATGTGTGATTAGTCATACTTTGTATGACTTGATTTACCAGCATTGCTTGATATATATATTTAGTTTCTTATTCTTTTAATGTATGCTTTCCAAAGCAAATAGTTTGCCTGTGGCATGTCAGGTTGGAGGAGTTACACTGAGTGTCTGCAGAAGCTGCCCAAAGCAAGCTGCTCGCTAGCACAGGTTGGTCTGTAGTGCATCCAACTCTGATTTTGGCCTGTCTTAAAATTGAAACTGCCTCCCCAGGGTGACCTCTCATTTGACTTTTTACACACTTATATTGTAATTTGTCTGTTGCAAAGACTGTAGAATTTTACATTATTCTGCATTAAAGGGCTTTGTACACCATAACGTACTTTTGTGGGTAACTTCTTTAGCACGTGCTCTGAAATTGAACCATGTATGTTACACGTTTTATTAATAGGTAACATAGTTTGTACAGAGGGTACACAGTGAAATGAAACGGCAACACTGGCTAATCGTTTTGTAGTGGTTTGTTTGTTCACTTATAATTTTATTTGAAGATCTTGAGGCAGTATGACTAGAAGAGTACTCAATATATCAGTAAGCCAATCTTAATCAAATAGCTTAGTTTTTTTTTTTCCTTAAGATCATTTAGAGGTATGTAGCAGGTTGTATAAAGGGGAAAAAAACTGGCATTAGATGGGATTTTAAAAGTGGATGTTTAAAGGGAGGCAATGGAAGTGTACTGTGTTTGTGTGCCTGTTTTGTAAATCCTAAACATGGGTAAAATAAGCACAGGTCAGTACTTAACCACTAACTTTCTATAACCTGTGTTGGTGTTTCTGGGCCACTTTCCCTCCATTTTCCTTTCAAAATGATAGTCTGAAAAGTCTTATTTTCCTTCTCCCTGTTAGGATGGCAAGCTTCAATGAAAAGTGTGAGTCTGCCATGTATTTTACCATGCAATCGCCTGCCTGTGCAGTTGATGAGTCAAGTGAGAGTTTATACCTCCAATGGTCAGAAAAAAGATCTTGGATCAGAAGATAAAAATGTACCAACATCTGAAGAAACTGTGCACAAAGTCGGAACAGGTAATACTGGACTAAAATCAAGAAATTTTTCGTATAAATAAAAAAAAAAAAGTCATTTATGTAACAATTGATACTTTTTTAATTCCACTGTGTGACATTACAGCTGCAGAATTCTTAGCATGTTATGCTTCTTGGCATCTGTATATTAATTTCAAATGCACAAGTGGTAAGGAATTCTGAAATTTATTCCTTTGTTATTCCATTATTAAAAAGATTTAAGTTTAGAGTTAATCAAACTTAGTTGTGATGATAAAAATATGTGGATGTCGGCAGGTATTAGATAGTAGAAGGGATAACAAAGGGAATGCATCGCTTTTCTTTTGCCAGTTTGATTGCTTACTTGAATTTTTGTTGTACTATTGCAGGTTTGTTGTGTTAAATGAACTAGTGATAAAGATTGAATGAGGGTGAATACTGAGCACTTTGACTTCTCTGCATCAGGCTTTAGGTGACTGCTGAAAGGAGGTTGAGCTGTTTCTCCTGCTAGACCTTTCTGATGTGACAGCTGTCACACCTGCAGCATTCACATTAAACACTTGATATAATGGACATAACTTGACCATCCTTGCAGCCAATCATGTTCTTGTCAATCTTGTGCTAGTTAGGTGTTTAAGAAATTTAGAACTGTCTTGTCCTTGCTCCGTCCTAGCATCCTCTATTTTTTTTGTGCTTATTGAGTGTAGGACTGCATAGATGCATCTTTGAAAGACTAGCATGCTCAGGAGATTACAGATGCTTTTTAAAAAAAAAGCTTGGTGTGCTTTTGTCTAAAGTTAAGTGGTTTACTCAATAACATTTTATTCTCCTTAGCTGTCATGTTGGCAGGTCTAAGTTCTTACTTTAGTAACTTGTAAATTCCTGAGGCTTTGCAGCAGCCTTTAAAAAGCTAGTCTTTAAAAGCTAGTAAGTGTAGTCAGTTGAAAGTATTATTTTTCTGATGTTTGGAAGTACAACAGATCTTGGATGTTGCTCGAAGCATAACAACTAGATATGGTTTCTGAAGTTTATAATTGGATTTTAGAAGAGGACAGAACTTCAGACCATTTATGTTTCTTGGAAAGTCTTAAGCTGCAGGTGGCTGCTAGAGGGTGAGAACCTTGCAGAAGATACTTGCCTAAATACCACAAAAGGCTGTAGAGTCGGTTGTGGTTGTTGGTATTTTCTGGGTTCTTAATGTACAGCTACTGGTATTCTTGAAATTCGGACACGTGCAAATAGTCTAGCGCCATTGCTTTTGTGATTGCTTTAAGCTTGTATAATTGGTGACTGTTGTCTGAAGGAGTGTTCCCACCATCTCCCATCCCTATCTGATTACTCCCTCTCTTGTGTTGGCATTAATGATGTTTAGGCCTGCTTTGTTAAAAATGAGTTGTTCTCTTGTTTTCCGGAGCTGGGGTTCAGATGGATCCTCAAGCTGATCCTGCTCACTGTCTCTGCAGTGGCTGGAGGAGAGATACTGTCCTTTGTGGTCTCGTGGCCATAAATGATGTATAAGCCTTAAGTGGAACTGCACCAAGTGGCCACCTGGACAACTCCCTTTTTCCTGAGGGTGGTGGCTGGCAAGTGCACCTGCAACTGCCCCCGGAGATATTATGTGTAGAAGGATAATTGCTTTGAGGCTTGTTTTGGGATACATATTGTTATATCCGTGCTTCATATAGGGGGTCTAACGTTATTTCTTGTGTAATAAGATCAGTTTTGTACATTTGAAAGTGTTTTCCTTACCCTTAGTTTCCGAAGAAAATATACTTGGATTGCTATTAGCCTTACTCCTCAGTTGCTGTAAGGGCAATAACTAATTGCCTGATGAAAAGATAGTTATGGAGTCCAAGCTTCAAGAATATCTGACCTTTGCACAATTTGAGTATCATGTTAAGCTAGCTCATTAATTAACGCTAACCTGCTTGGAAAAAATCTTCATTTTTTTAACATCCCTTTCAATTTTGTTGATGACTTGATATGTGGCCAACCTATAGTGTTAGGGCACAAAAGAAGGTGTTTGTTGGTTCAAGGTATTGAAATCATAAGGTTTTTGTTCTGAAAGCTCTGTCAAGTCATATGAGAAAAGGATGTGGTATTTGTCCAAATTATCATGTTGTACTTCAAATTTCTACTTAAAAACTTCACTTTAAAATGAATTACCAAATACCACTTTTTACCAAATTACCACTTTAAAATAAATTACCAAAATTTATTAATTTTCAGATATTAAAATTCAGTTCACAGTGTTGTAAATAATATTTTATTGAATTCTTTTGGAGTCATATCGTCAGATTTCCAAAACAGCTAAAATACTTTGTGCTAAATATAACTCAAATTTGTGACATAAGAATTGTGGGTTGTAGTTTAAATATTCTTTATTTTAAAGAATGAGGTTTTTCTAGGTTAAATAGTTTCAGTCCCTTAAAATTGAATTACAGCTTGAAAGCTCTATGAGACTTGGCTGATGAGCAATCATAAGTTGTGTAGAATTCTTTGTTTATTAGTCTAAATTTTGCATAAAATTTGTCCCAAATTATAAGTACAGTGTTAAAATAGTTTAAAAATTCAGGATACGTTTTGTAATACATTGCATGTTTGGACTTCTTTTGAAGCTGCTAGAAGTTTCAGTACCATGTTAAATGTCTTTTGTTGTTACTTATTTTTTTTTACTATTCATGTTTCATATTTTAAGAGTTTTAAATGTTGGAAATCCAGCAAATTTTTTTTAGTATCATCATGGAAAGCAATATTAAGCTATATTCTTATGTCAAAGAAACTCTTTGCTGAAAAGAAAAGAAGGTATTTTCATATTTGCCATGAGCTTTATTTTTATTTTACAGGACAAGGTACCAGCAATGCAGATCAAAAGCAGTCTTTCCTTAAAGAGCCAATCCAAGTAAAAGGTAAAGAAATACTTTATGTATCAAAACTTTGTTGCTGTTGATGAGTAGTCAAAAAAGAAGTGTGTAGGGCAACTGGTTTCTGTTCAGCTGTGTAAAAAGTTGTGTGAATAACATTTTTTATAAGTGTTTGTATGCCAGCTTTGTTTGGTGCCTACTTTTTTTAAAATGACTCCCGAAAAAAATGGGTATAGGTGTGTTCCTTCTAACTATTCATTCTTTTATGACTTTTTTTTTAATTACTTCATTTCAGCTGATGTGTTTGTCAGGAAAAGACAAACTTGTTTTCTCATCTGTTATGACAATCTGTTCTTGCATCTCTTTAGGCAAGTCCATTCACCATCTCAGATTTAATGGGGCTAAGCTGAATACTTGAGCTTCACTTAGTCCTTGTTCTAAGTCTTCCTCTGTTCCTTCTTATTGCTGAGTTAATCTAATCAGTGTTGTTTCTAAATATATTTTGACCACATGAACAGCCTAATCTGGGTCCTGTAGTGTCCCTGTTTGTGCCTGTAATAAATATAGGCTTTCGTTTTTTATCCATTTACGTTTTGAAACAATATAAACAAGAGCATATCTTTCTTTCATGTTGGTAACTTATCATGCTTGGTTTCACTGTTATCTTAATTTGTTTTTTATTATGTTATTGTGAGAGTTATGCTGTAAGTTCTTGTGCTTTTGATCACTACTAGTCTCCTATGAATGGAAGGAACTTTATCAAAACAGAAATTGCCATTTCTCTTTAAACTCCTTTAAAATACCTCTGAACTGAAACTGACTTAGCATGCAGTAAGTTTTATCAAAATTCTTTCCTGCCTTTTCCATAGTTTAAACAAACATCAAATCCTCCTGCTCCTCACTAACAAGGTGAGGTCGGTGTCTCCTATTCTCCACGCATTTTTGTCTGCATCCTTATGTTAATTTCTTTGGGTTTGTTGTCACTTAGTGCGTGAAGGCAGTGGGAACATACAAGGTGGACAGGAGAAATTAGAGTAAGACTGTGAAATTTATATATTTTATATGTATATATTTTGGTGAGAAGAGGGTTTTGTCTCTGTACGTTATAGACGCACAACCAAGAATGATTATGTTAAAGATTTTGATTCTGTCTGTAAAATGGAATTCTAGTCTTCAGGTGCTGTTGTGGTGTAGAAGCTTATTCTTAAAGGAACGCTAATCTTAAAAAACCTGTGCTATTTATAATGTTGTTTTTACATCATCTTTTATTGGACTTTGTCCTTCAATTGGAAATACCAAGTTGATTTTTCTTTTTCTCTCTTTCATCATCAATTTTAGGCAATTATTTGAACTAGGGGGTAGGATTGTTGGGTTATAACCATTCTAACACTGTTGCATAGTGTTTTATTTTAGTGAAACTTACTTGTGTTTCTGCAAGGTGCATTAGTGTTTGATAAATCCACAAGTTATTTTATACTAGGTTTAATACTTTGGGTGTATATCCATGTTTTAAATTAGAAAAGGAGGGAAGCATTCTTCCTGTTTAAAAAAATGTTCATCGAGTTTTAAACTTAGCAAATAATGGACTGTTTTATGAAATCTCCAGTTTGATGTCATCTTTGCTCAGGAGCATCATATGATGAATGTGATTACTCAAGTACTTTAACACAATTTTTCACAATTCAAACTGGATGACAGAAATCATATTATTATGGTAAATGTTGGTATCTATAGAGTGTCAGACAATATATTTTGCCTTTAAGCTTTCAAAGCACAGAAATAAGAAAATGTGAAATTGTGGGATTTTTTTTTCTCAGTATTTAGATGCAATAACTTGCTGTAAGTATTCTATGATTTCATGAGACGTTTTGGACTAGCTGTAGAAAATATTGGCTGAGATCCTGTGATACACAAGAAATTCATGTGTTTGTAAGTCTTCTTACTGGCAAAGTTTCATCTTTTTGTTTTCAGATGTGTTCTTTATGCTGTATCTTTCAGCAGCTGTAACTCTTCTTGTAACTCTTCTTTTAACAGAAATAAGCATATAATGACTTTCTTTTGAAAATAAGACAAAGATATGTACCTACAGACATGTAGGAAATAAAGGCATAGATTTAAAATTCCATTTATTTCAGAGTTTATTATCTGTTTCTGAATAGGTGTGGTATCCTTTCTTACGCATGAAAATGTGGTGCAGTATGTATTCTACACATGCAAAGAACTATAAATGAAGAATATACATTTTTTAATTGTTATAAACATCTAATATTAATTGTGTTAATTTTGACAATAATAGCTGAGCAAAGTGGCATATGCAGCCATCTCAGTTTTCTCTGTGGTCTGCAAGATTAAAAATCTTAAACAATTCCAACTTCTACAGGTAAATATTGGGGGGGGAAGAAAGAAATAGTGTACTTTGTCATTTTATTTGCCAGAGCAAAGCTTTTCAAACTGCCATACTTGAATGCTGTCTTAACAGCCCAAGCCCATCCCTGACATTAAAGTTGGATGCATAGCTGACAGTTAAGTATGTGGGATGTTTGAGGGCCCTGAACTACAACCCTGTAAGTAGCATTTTTGGAGGTAGAATCATTTTACTGTTATGCACTTACACAGTTGTGAGCGTTTCTGTCTCTTCTTGAAAGTTTTCTGCCTCACTGACAAGCAGTGTTTTTCAGAAATCCACTTAGAGCTGTCACAATTTGTTGTCAGACTGAATTACCTCTTTGAAATTTCTACTTTAGTCTCTGTCTGTGACTTACTTGTTCATCTATTTCTGTTTTTAAGTGAAAGCAGTCCTTAAAAAAAGAGAGTATGGACCAAAATACACACAGAATAACTTCATCACCGGAGTCAGAGCAATAAATGAGTTTTGTCTCAAATCCAGGTATGGTGGATTTAAGTTGAAATTTAAATTGTGAATATTTGTTTGTATGTGTTTCAAAAGTAATAATGCTTGTAGAGCGACTTAGCTCAGCAACTTTTTCCCAAAGCTTTTGCAGTATATGTAGTCATAAGTGGCTCTTGTTTACTAAGTGTAACTGTGGCTGGGAGCTCGCACTTAGTTTGTATTATCTCTGTAGTAGCCTCTTAAACTAATTTACTTATATTTATATGACCATAAACCTAGCTAGGGAATGTCTGCCTCTAGAGCAGCTAATCACTAGAAACTGGTCTGTAATTTGAGATAAAATACAACCTGGTTCATTGCAACCTAACTATTTTTACTTGATTCATAGTTACGGTCTTTTTACTATGTGTCATTCCTGCCAGGAAGTCTTACTGAGTAGTGTCAGTTGAGCTGCCTGTCAGACGTGATGCATGTTGTGTGTGACCCATATTAAATCTAAAGGCTTAGTGACTTTGTTCGTAACTTTTTCTGCTGTCACTGTTCTTCCCCAGCTTTCATGTGTAGCATATGTTACCAAACCATGGAAAATCCAATGATGTTATGCTTAAATCCCCTCCCCCCCTTTTTTTAACCTTTTGACTGGTAAAGCTTCATAGGGGACCACCTCTCCTATGAAGAGAGGCTGAGAGAGTTGGGGTTGTTCAGCCTGGAGAAAAGAAGGCTCCAGGGAGACCTTAGAGTGGCCTTTTGCTACCTAAAGGGGCCTACAGGAAAGCTGGTGTGAGACTCTTTATCAGGAGTGTAGTGATAGACTAAGGGATAATAGTTTTAAACTGAAAGAGTGTAGATTTGGATTAGACATTAGGAAGAAATTCTTCACTGTGAGGGTGGTGAGGCACTGGCACAGGTTGCCCAGAGAAGCTGTGGATGCCTCATCCCTGGCGGTGTTCAAGGCCAGGCTGGATGGGGCTTTGAGCAGCCTGGTCTGGTGGGAGGTGTCCCTGCCCATGGCAGGGTGTTGGGACTGGGTGGGCTTTAAGGTCCCCTCCAACCCAAACCATTCTGTGATTCTATGAACTGGCATACTTTGCAGTAATAAAGTTTTTCTGAATTGACCAAAAAAAGAAAAATGCCCAAGAAATAATCTAGTTTTAGTCTAAAAATGAAATGTTCTGCTGTTTTCTTTGTTGGTGGTGTTTTTTGTCTGTTTTTAAATAATAATACAAAAAGATGCTTCTAAATGAAATGTAGATGTGCTAATATGTAGATCAGCACAGAGAATTATCTGCTCCCCAGTGTAGTTTTATCTCCCACCTTTTGCAGCTTGCCCTGGTTTTGTGTAGTTTTTAAGGATGCATTTGTTAACTTTTCATGTCATGTGACTTCTGATATTCACTTAGAAGGGTTAATCTGTTAGCCTTCTTATTGAGTACTTGTATATTACAATGTATATTGTATAACTTGTACATAACAATGTATATTGTACAACTTGTATATTACAATTACATTCAGATCATTCACTGGAAATGTTTTATTGCTCTGTCTTCCATGTATGATAGTTCATAGTATGAGGACATGATTTGCACTTCTGACTGTGGAAAACAAAGTGGTTTTCAATAGTTTCCTATAGACAGCTTGCTTTATGTGTTGTATCTATCCTGTTTGGCTCAAGTAAACAAGTTCATTTTTTTTTGTACTGTGAATTAATAATGAAACTGTGGAAGATCACCCAGATAGAAAAGTAGAATTAGAATAATATGCATTTTTTTCCATTAAACTTTCTCTGCTTTCCTCAGTGATTTAGACCAGCTGAGGAAAATCAAACGACGAAGCCCACATGATGACACTGAGACTTTCACTGTGTACCTGAGGTCTGATGTAGAGGCAAAGTAAGGTCATTTTTGGAGGAAATGTTTGGATCATTTAATAAAATGCATTATATGGGAGAGAGAACTCTTAAAACTCTGGTTTACAATGTAAAAGGGCAATAATGTTTTCTATTTTTTATCTGAACACATTTTATATCTTTATTTTTGTAACAATTACATGGCATATATAAAACTGGAGGGTATGTGTCTTGTGTCCAAAGATGAGAAACTTCTTCCGTGCATCCTCTCTCCCATTTTTTTTGTTCTGCAAAGTAATATGTGGCTCTTTGTCAGAAAGAATGATGTGATGTTCTGTTTTTAGGAAAGTCATTTTTGATGCAGTTAAACTGTAAAGAAGTTACAGGTCTGTTGTTTTATCAAGTGTATCTTGCATAAGTAGAGCAATTAAGGTACTTTTACTCTGTGCAGATCTCTTGAAGTTTGGGGTAGTCCAGAGGCTCTTGCTAGAGAAAGAAAACGACGCAAAGAGGAAGAGATCAAGTACAGAGAAAGTGAGTATAGAATCACAGAATCATCTAGGTTGGAAGAGACCTCCAAGATCATGGAGTCCAACCTCTGACCTAACACTAACAAGTCCTCCACTAAACTGTATCACTAAGCTCTAAATCTAAACGTCTTTTAAAGACCTCCAGGGATGGTGACTCAACCACTTCCCTGGGCAGCCTATTCCAATGTCTAACAACCCTTTCAGTAAAGAAGTTCTTCCTAATATCCGACCTAAACCAGCCCTGGTGCAACTTTAGCCTATTCCCCCTTGTCCTGTCACCAGGCGGCACATGGGAGAACAGACCAACCCCCAAATTCAAGTGTAAACAACAAAGTATGACTGGAAATCCACTAGATGGTGAGTGTGTTATTTCATTGAGAACATACAAATTTGAAATTACCAATTACTCAAAAAGATTTTATAGCATAGTATTAGTGTAACACATTATCTATGCAGTTATTATCTATTAACTATCTTATAATTTATTAATTCTGTGATAACGGCAAGAAAATGCATTCAGTTGAGGTTTACAGTCATACTTTGTTTTTTGGGGAGGGGAGCATCTTAGACAATAATAAAATCTTAATCTTAAATGGTTTTGGATTTTTCTTAATGAGAATATTCAGAAGGCATAAAACCAATCTAAATCTTGATGTAATATCTTTACCAACTTATTTTTCCCCTGAAATGAGTTCAGTTTGTCTCCCCTTTGGAAGGGGGGGAAAAAACACCCAGATCATTTTAAGCAAAAGTCATCCTTTTGTTTAAAATAAAATAATTATTGTCATCCATAGCAACTACAGTCAAATCAGTATAGCTTTTAATGGATTTTGGACTGTCTGGTCAGTTAAAATCGCAGGAGAGGTCATATCTCTTCAAGGTACTTATTCCAATTATGCACTTAAAAATTAAAGGTCTTTTTCCCTCTCTCTCTCCCAGTTCTGCAACTGGAACTTCCTGATAGTAAAACAAAATAATTCTTGAGCATAATACAAAAAAAATATATATTAAAAAAATAATAAAATGCTACTTATTCATAATAGCATTCTGAAACAATGTATACTGTAAGTGGTAACTTCCTTTTTGTACAGACTATCCTTGTACTCCACTGGCTGTTTCAGAGTATTTTGTACATAGTATTTTGTATAACTTTGTAGGATTACAGCTTCCTGCTTCTGTAGTATACCTGTGTTTATTTTGAAGTTACTGAACACCATACATGAATGGGAAAAATATTGAAATTAAGAGACTTGCAATGAAACATCCTCCCTTCTCCCCATCATGGCAAAAAAGGTTGAGGTAGGGGCAGTAGAATACCTGGATTTTGTTCTAAAGGTGTTGTTGCTCCCCCACCCCACCCCACACCGGGATACTAAAAGGCCAAAAAGAGCTTTAGCCAAAACAGTGTGTTTTTAATTTTTTCCTCTGCATGTAATCCTCCGTTGGCAGAAATGGAAACAATGTATGGGATCGTAGCAAATTATATTTGGCATTTTGTGCAAGTACATAATATGTATTTCTGATTAACAATATTGAGAGGAATTTTTCACAAACAAATATCCCTTTAAAATATTTTAATTTGGTAAGACCATCTTGCTCTTAATAGAAGTTAGCTGCTGTATGGAAAAAAAAAAATCCTGAAACTACTAGCTACTAGTAAATACTCATGATAACAATTTTTTATTGCAGATTTATTTAGAAACCAAAGGCTGTTGAAGGAATACAGAGAGTTCTTTGGAAATACTAAGGTAAGAGTTGTTTTAATGATTTTGGCAAGAAAAATGCTTTGAGATATACTAGACACCCTTCAAAGGAAAAAAAGTTGCAAAACAGTTGCATAAGCATAACTACCTGAATGTTACTGGAAGTTTTATTTTGGCTGTAATATACCAGCTGTATCTCTGATTGTAATGCAGTGGTAAATGGGTTGCCAGCTTAAATGAGTTCCAACTGTGGTGGTGTAATCCACCAGTAAGTTTTTTTGTCAATTGCCTTCTTAATAACAAAATTGCTGCTTCATTTGGATTCTACCTATAGTCTATAAACGTGTAGTAAATACATTGTTGATTTTAAACTGTAATAGATTTCTTAAGCCAAACAAACACACCAGTGCTTTGCTCTGCACCGTGCATTACTTTTGGCCTTTCCTCTTCGCTTAGGCAGACGTATTCCCTAGATCTTGGTACTCTGTCATGGCAGATTGATTTCTTCATCTTTCTGCTGCACAGCTGGCTTCTGTCGTTATGGTTGCAGTGGCCCCTGGTGGAGGCTGGAGGCTCTGTTGGTTGTTAATCTTTTTTTATAGCCATCCATTTGTAGTAATGTATAAGATGCCACTGAAGTTTGGGTGAACATTCAGTGTTAATTAGTAGGCTTCAAGGGCTGTATCTTCACTTTTGCAATACTGTGTAAAGCAAAGATTTTATGTAATAATTTGTTCAGTAGATACTTCATGAGGTCTTCAAGATTTGGTTATTTTGTTTTAGTAACTTGTTTTAATAATCTCTTATTTCTTTATACAGCCACGCTCCAGTGCAGCAGCTATGTTTTTCAAGGGACCAGGGAAAGTGGTAATGGTAGCTATTTGCATGTAAGTTTAAAAAGGAAAAGTTTTGTTTATGCAAGTATTAAAAAACATTGATTTTTTTTTTGTTATCCTGGTAAAGGAAACAACAGTCTGTGTATTCAAGCTAAAGGTACCTTTGTGTAACTCAAATTAATAGATTTGTTTATTCATTGTTGGTGGTAAAGATGTTCAGTAAATATATTCATCAATATATGGAGATGAGAGATGTTTTAACTCTGATTAGAGAAGAGCAAATTTTTGGAACATGATTAAGCTAAACAATTTATTAAAGTAAAGCCCTACATCTTGAAGGACATGAAGAGGCAGACATTTAAAGTCGTTCTTTTTCTTGCTCCCTTGTGAAA
The DNA here is from genome assembly GCF_040182565.1 of Anser cygnoides. NCBI lineage: Eukaryota > Metazoa > Chordata > Aves > Anseriformes > Anatidae > Anser > Anser cygnoides. Next base: position 25,273,600 of record NC_089876.1, read on the forward strand.
GGAGGCTTTTAAACAATCTTCCATATAACAACAGAAAATGATTCCCCTTTTCTGGTGTTATTCAGTGCTTTTCCTGTTCAACTGATAAGGGGATGTTTTAGGAGGTTTTTGCTTTTCACACATCTTACAATTTGAATGAAACATAATCAAACTAGTAATCCTGATTTAAAGCAAACGAACACAGATACTATCTGGCACAAAATAGACAAAGGTATGTTACATTTTTCTCAGGATTGCTGGAGAATTAAGAATGGCTAAAATTTGCATCTTATAACACCTGTAAATATTTATAATAAAATTTATTATATATATATATTATATTTATTATAAGTTTTTATTTGCTAAGATACTATCAATATAAAAGAGCAAAATAGAAACTTAGGGAAAAATTATATATATTTTTTTTTGTGATGAGAAACAAGATTTTGAAAAAGAAATATCTCGAAGTTTTCCTACAAAACTACATGTTTTTTGCCTAAGGAAAAAACATGAAGCTCACTTGACTGAAAACTTCCTTCTGACTTTACTGAGTGTTCCAAGATTTCTAAGTTTAAAAAATGTAGTTACTGCTAGTATGGATGTTCCACAGCTTTTCTGTGGAACTTTTCTTTTTCTTAAGAAGTTACAGTATCTCTTGATCTCTTGTAGTTCTCAAATACTTGATGACAAGTTGCTGCTTGTTTGGAAATAGCTATGACGAAATATGGTTAGTTCTCAAATCTAGAACCTAAATGTTTTTTTTTCATAGATCCATAATGAATCTGAATGTTTTGATTTTCAATTTTGACATTTTTTTTTACTATGCTTTTTTCAAAGATATAAATACTTTATGTAGGTAGACAAGAATAGTTATGTAAATCAGACTGATATCTTTTGCTGTAAGGCAAACTGCTGCAGACAGTCACATGATGATACAATTCACCATATATATTTCTCAATTCCTTGTAATTCCTGCTCGCTGTGTGCCTGTCAGGGTTTTGACATCGTTATTTTTGAAACAAATTCAGAATGTTAAATGTATAAAGAGAAGTATTAATGTTCTTTAATTTTTCCAGTTTACAGTTCTCTCTGGATAGTTGTATTTGAATTTGTTTTAACTGTAATTTAAAATGTTAAATTGAAAAAAATTGATTTGAATAGATTTTGATCTGCTTTTGCATTTTTGTATTTTTTCAAAGAAACTCTGATTCTCCCCATGTTTCAGTACATTTTAAAGTTACCAACTAAATTTAGACTTTACATTAAAATTGGCAGTACCTCTGACAACAAGGAGGGTGTATTGCATATCTGTTTCAACACTTCAAAAAGCATTTTTTTCATTTTGTTGGTGAATGTGTGCCTTATGGATTTTGGAACACAAATGCAAAGAGTTTTAAACAAAACTGCTTATTTTCTGGGTGCAGAAGAGAGGCTTATTGAAAAATGCTGTATATTTTAGAAGTAGTAGTGTTTGGATTTTAAATTTTATTTCTTGGCATGATGTTCAAATCATTGCAGTAAATATTTTTCAGACTTTACCTAGTTTTGGTAAAAGTTAAGATTTTCTCCTGAGACTAAAATAAATATGGTAAAGCATATTCAGGTCTTTGCATGGAAGGAGATATAGAAAAGATTGCTACCTCTTTCTTTAAGAAGTTCATATACTCCTGTAGAAATTCTTTAAGGATGACCTTGGGGATGGGCATTGTTTAACCAATTGTGTAACTTGGTGTATGGCAAAGGGCTGGATTTGTGTATCTTTACCTTGAATATCATTTCTTGATGTGTGATTGTTTAAAAATGCAGTTGCAACATGTTGTTAACACATATTTCTAAGAGAATGTAATTTGAATACTTTTAAAAATCACCAGTAATCTAAACTGAAATGTATTTAAAGGGAAAGAGGAGAAGATATCTTCTGGTCTGATTTCCTTTGTACTGTGACTGAAATGGCCAGCCTACCAATTCTCACTTCAAACATCCATTATCAGAATGTAATTAATTAAATTTTACTGTTAATAGTTACTCAGCTCTGTACACACCGTAACATAATGCTTACTCCAGTGATCTTTTAACCTAAAAAATATTTGACGAGGCACATTGGGCATGTCTGTGGAGAAAGCCCCATTGATAATTTTTACAGCATTATCTTCCTGTCTGGCATCTTCCTCTTAGGAATTTTCCAGCTGAGATTGGAGTGAGAAACTTTCCACTCCAGTAGTAGGAGGGGCTAGATAGGAGGCAAAGGACTGAAGTAAGAGAGAAGGAAGTTAAGGCTGTTCTTCCACTGAGGGGAAAATTTTTCCCTGATGGGAAAAGCTTGATGCATATATAGATAGGCAGTTAGTCTTTCTGACTTGTGAAAATGATGGTAGCTTTTAGGAAGTATAATTTATTCAGTATTGCTTACAAATTAATGATTTTGGAATAATTAATTGTATATCTTTGCCTTTTTTGCTTGCTGAAAGGGTTTTTTAACACAGTAAACGTGCCGAACATGTGTATGCCTTATCTACCTGTACATGTCTCTAATGAACTAATGTTTAGTTTCACTACTTGCTGGCAGGTAATGCATGATTATAAAGTGCTTGTGCTTTTACTGAAAATATTGGAGACCAAATGTTCTGGTATTCTTTAGCTTATTTCTTCTCTTTGTTTTCAGAAATGGGTTGAATTTTTTCTTTAAGCTACTTGCTTGGGTTTACACGGGTTCTGCAAGTATGTTTTCGGAAGCTATACATTCTTTAGCAGACACATGCAACCAGGTGAGTATTTCTCTATGCTGCTTAAGTTAGCACTTTTATCTGTCTTTATTCTTGCAAAATAATTACTTGTAGTAGTTGTAATACACTTGAAAAGTGATAATTCAGTTTGCTAGTGTTCATTAGTTTGCCTATAATAAATGTCTAAATAGTAAACACCAGAGAAATGAAAGCAGCATTTTATTTAGAAGGATTTGAATGAATGGCAGAATGTTTTTTCTTTTCAAAGGTAGAATGTAAATGATGTTGGTCTGGAAAGGAATTCGAGATACTCTGAGTTTATTAGCAGCAACTCTTACTAAAAATGACTTTCAGATTCAGCTGTGTAATATGTCTTTTACATTGTTCTTCCTGTTAAATACCTGTGCTTGGTTTTTTGTACTGACTTGTACGGTCTATGTGCTGCTTAGTAATACAATCTAAGAAGAAAAAGTTAATATTTAATCTAATGTTCCTTTAAAGTGTTTTTAACTGAACAGTTACACCTGGGAGAGGGTGTTTGTGTGTGTTGCTCAATTATTAAATAATTTGTGGTTTTAGTAATACAGATTACAAAGCCTGCCCAGAGTGTGACAAGCTACGCAGGCATGCAAGGGGAGCAAGATGTACTCTGGCGTGTACAAGTAGTGGACGCATACTTGTTTTTTTTGTTTGTTTGTTTCCTGGAGACAAAGGCAAATCTCACTTAAAACAAAATGTTATTATGTATAGTTTTTATCTAACTGTAGACAGATGAAGGCATATTTTGTCAGAAATGCACATTACTTAGAAACATTGCTAAATGCAGAGCTCTTCCTGCTGTTCCACAATCTGAGTTGAGTGCCAAGCTGTTGTTACCCTGTTGCACATTTAGTTGACAAAACCAGTGGTTTCTATTAGTGATTCCTACAGGCTTATGTGGCTGCTCTTTTATTCTTTATACTGATGTCAGTAATTTGAAGAGTTTATAAACTAACAGCAGAATAATTGACCTAGTCTAGAAGCCTTAAATGCAGAGTCTAGAAAGAGTCCCTTGTAACTATATATAAAACTGGTTTTAATATTTGGACTAGTGTTTCTGCTGAGGTAATTCTATTTGTAATACATCTACATCATTTCTGTCCCCCTCCCTCTGATTACTTCTGTTCTTTTCTTTTAAGCTACTTTTTTTCCCCCCATATAAATCATTGTTCCCTAACTCTGTAGCAACTTATATTCCCTTTGTCTAACAGAATGAAAGTGCACTGAAAAAGGTTAAATGGGTTAAAATATTACTCAAAGATGCAAACATTAGGAAATAGCCTTAACCTTGTTTGTCACAATGCATATGCATAATGTGACCAGCCTTATCTTTTGGAAGCAGCTTCAGAACCAAATGCCTGTGATTTGGTTTACGTGCTCACTCCTCTCTGTTTGATCCCTGCATGTCCCAGACAAGAATGATGTATTTGTCATCTTAAAGTGGTATTGAGTGTGCGTCCTGATACCTCAGAAACTAAATTGTGTGTTTTAATTTCTATTAAGAATGAGGCAAGTCAGAATGTAGATTCTGAAAGGTTTTTAGAAGCAAGTTGAAAGAGAGAAGTTGTAGTAAGTAGAACTGCAGTCAGCTATTTCATGGATCATCAGTGGGAGTTGAAACTAAGATGACGTACAAAGTATACCGCTATATTATTTTGTTAAAATGTTAACTTGAAATACTCTTCCTGTCAGGTATGGTAAGAGAATAATAGACTTATTAGTCATCTGTTGGTAAAAGAATGGTGCGAATTTGAGCATCTTGGTTTCTTTTACTAGACTGCCTTAGTGGCTACACACAGTGCGACTAGCCACATCTGACACGCTTACTTTGGTAAGGTGGTGTGCAGACTCAGAGCTGGGTGTGTAATATTGGTGTGCAGGGACAAAATTAATGCTGACTTTTCCACTATTTTCCTTAGCATGCTTGAGACATACATCAGGAGACCTTGAAATCTCACTTCATCCTAGTGTAGAGGGAATCCTTTTTTCTGTTTTTGATATAGCAAGTCTTTGGAAACAAAGTACTTGAAGATGAGTGGCTGGAACCCTCTTGAAGTTCAAACAAAGGGAGTCCTTGGGTAGCTTGTGATTGCTATAAAATGGAACTGTCTTATGTTTCCTTAAATTTGAAGAACGCCCAGAACCTTAGGTCAGAATTCAGTCGTTTTAACATAATTCGGGCTGCCTTTCTACTTCATTTATACTTAGTACATTTGTTGGTCTGGAAAGACTGCGTTGAGAACTTATGGTGTGTTTCTTATTTTTTCTGTAAATGGTCTTAGACAACCTTTCAGTTGTTCCAGCTGTAAAGTGAAGAGAATGATGCTATTAACTCAACTGAAAATACTTTAGGAAATTTATGGGGAGACAACCTTAAAGCATGCAATTTTCATTTGTCCAAATTCGTTGATGTATAGGTGAATCAAGTTTGATAGTGGAATTCTCTACCAGTTACAAGTAGAAAAGCAATTCAGTTTTTTAAATGTGAAAGTTAAAGGTTCCATTGTGAAGCTGGTTTTCTGTTCAAATATTTAACTGTGTGGTTTTTGGAGAAATCACAGGAGAAAGCTTGCTGGATCAAAGCAGCCTGCGTACTGCAAAGCCTACAGCGTTTATTCAATTTTAATACTTCTTATTATGTTTAGATATATTCACATTCCTAAAATAAAAGCATGTACTTGCAAAATTGAGGTTTAGATTTGTAATTTACTGCATCAATATTTTAATCCATGCCTTATTAAATAGCCCAGATATTCCACTTAGATAGCAAGGGTTTTTTTCTTCCTTCAAAATGTTATTTTTCTTCAGTTTGCAGAACACTAAGTTCAGTAGTGAAAGAAACTGCAGTATGAAATTATTGCTTTAAAATTATTCGTCATCACTGTAGGCTCTGTATAATCCCTCTTCAAGAGGGGGTTATTAAAATAGTTTTGTTTCCTGAAGAACTACATTCTTTCACACTGAAGCAGTGACAACTCATGTGATTACATGTACTGTACAACATGTAATGTTGTACAACGTGTAACTACACAGTGATAACTGTTGTGATTACATGTAGTAGACATGTAGTCACAATTCTAAAATCTTAAAGTTATAATTAACAATTTTCATGGTGGGGAGAGGGTTATTGGATTGATATGTATATTATATATATTGATTATAGGGTTGAGGATTATATTCCCGCTCTAATAAAATTTCAGTAAGAAAGCACTTGTAAATCAGCACATTGCTTCTACTTTTATTTCTCTTTCAAGTTTAGTTGAAATCAAATGTTTCTAATCTTTTTTCAACTTTTTTTTTCTTTTTTGTCCTATATAGGCATTGCTAGCTTTGGGCATCAGTCAGTCTGCAAGGACACCTGACCCTAGTCATCCGTAAGCTTTTGGAGTAAATAATGATTTCAGTAATCATATATAGGAGTAAGATGAGTTCTTTGTGCATCAACTTATTCTTTTTAAATGTGCCATTGCATATTGATCAGAAATGCAGTGTTTCTGCTTTTATGATAGAAAGTAAGAACGCTGATTTCTGTCAAACTGCAGGAGTTTTAGCTTCAGTGGCTTGATGCATGTTATATTTCATGATTTTTGTTGTGGTATGTTTTTTGATGTGTACTATTTTAATTGGCTTTATTCCTTCAAGTTATTCTGGTCTCTTCTGCCTCTTCCAATGGATAACTTAAAGGAATAGATTTACTTTGTAGATATTACTCATGTGAACAGCAATATTAAAAAAAAATCATCCCTGACATCTATTTTCAACAAAGTGCTTTTCTGCAAGGAAGTTACTTGTATTGTAAGGAGATGTGTTTGACTTAAACTACTGTTTTTGTCTTGAATAACAGGGATTTTAATTATATATTCTTACAGCATCATGAACATTACAAGCTGTAGTCTCCATGATACTCTCTTGGTCTTAACATGCTTTACACTTCACGTGTTTGGGCAAATCATTCTTACTGTAAGCAATAGTTCATTATATGCCTGATCTACAGAATTAGTTAAGGGTTCTCTTCATTAAGAGCTTCAGGTAATTTGAAAAATGTTTTGATGACAAATTTGTCAAAATATTCTTTGCATCTCCTTCCACTCAAGTTTTTCATGTCTTCCTTAGTGTTTGTCTTTCAGACTATTGCTTTTTAAATGTTACTAAGGAACGTTCTGTTTGTAGTAGCAGTTAATATTAGAAAAAGAATACAGGTACACTTTAGAGGGAAGAGGTGAAGTAATATTACTCATAAAGACTGCAAATGTTGAAGGTTTGCAGTTAACTGAACTACCCAAAGATTTCACAAGTTTTCTTCTCTTTACATTAGTATCAAAAAAAAATATGCAGACTAGCTGCATATGTTCTTTACAGTCACAAAAAACTTTAGTCTCCACACAAGAGCTAGTACTGCTATATAAAAAGCTTATTTAAAAAGGAAATAAATATCTATTCTTGATGTCTTTGTATGTATTAGATATCATTTTTCAAATACCTTGTTTTTTTCATGTTTTATGTTGGATTTAGCACCTGCTATCTTAAGTAGACGTGCAGTCTTGATAATCTAAGATGTGTAAAAAAAAAAATCAGGGAAAAAACTTGTAGATATGTCTGCAGAGATACAGTAACTTATTTTCCTAAATAATTTTCTTTGTTTTCATCTAGGTATGGTTTCACAAACATGCGCTATATTGCTTCCCTGATCAGTGGGGTGGGCATTTTCATGATGGGTGCAGGACTTTCTTGGTATCATGGGATCATGGGTTTACTCCACCCTCATCCTATAGAATCTCTTCTCTGGGTAAGCTAATCTTGTTTTGTTATTGTATCTGTACTTGACACTGGTGACTTAATAGAAAGTAATGATACCATTTGAAATTCACTTCCTGAGTCAGTTTGAGTCCTAACACAATTAACTTAAACCATCCTTAATGACAATGTTTTGAAAAAAAAAATCTTGTTAAATTTTAGCCATTCTTTAAACTCTTCATCTTGCCTTCTCACCTCCTTAAGATCTTTTTCTATTTTACATTATATTGCATAATTCAAATATTGATGGTTGTTTGGTTGTTGGATCATTTGTTTCTGTTTATGGTGTGTAATGTTCTGGAATTGCTGCATTTGGCTAGTCTGTGGTGATGAGATCTGTACAAATATCGATATAACAATAACTGAGAGGTGTTTTTGTTTTTCTTCCATACAGGCATATTGCATTTTAGCAGGGTCATTGGTATCTGAAGGAGGTATGTAGTTCCAAGAAATATTTTTATTTCAGTATTCTTAATCTCTGAGAGTACACCGTGAATAACTGCAGTAACAATTAGTCTTTGCTTACACAACAGTAAAGTTCTGAGCTTTGTTGGTGACAGTTGTGGTGAACAAAAGAAGTGGGAAAACTTTCCTTATCAATCTTACCTAATTAGAAGTTAAAGAATGCATCATTTGAAAGTATATGTAGAATGTCTTTTTGGTATTTAACTGTCAGTGAATGTAACTCTTCTGATTTTTATTAAGAAATCTGTGTAGAAAAGAAGGCTACTTTCTGCTTTGTCCAAGTATGAGTTTTCTTGATAATCGGTTGCTATGATATAAATAAAAGATCCCCCCTTTCAAAATGAAAACAAGGTGGTTTTTTTTTTTTTTTTGCCTCTAACTGTTTTCAACAATTACATTGGTATTGTTTCAGCTACCCTTCTTGTCGCTATAAATGAAATCCGCAGGAGTGCTCGAGCCAAGGGTCTGTCATTTTATCAATATGGTATGTGTCGTTATAGCAGTAAGGTATGTGGTTATTTAAAACAGAATCTATTTACTAGTAGTTGCTTTATTATAGAAACATTTTGTCTCTTCTTCCTTCCCAATTCCCCTTGTTTTATTAATCTATTTTCTCTATTCTAGTAACAAATACATTTTACAAATTAGCTGAAAACCTGTTGATTTAAGTAGCACTAATTAAATATTTTTACTGAAGTAATTTCATTTTTTTTTTTGATAAATGCTGCTTTACATTTTTCAAATGTTTTGGAGAAGCTTCCATAATTGTTTCCATAATTTGCACAGGGTTTGCTCTTTGTATTTATGAATGCTTTCGAGAAGCGTGAGCACACGTAAAGATTCAGTTTACAACTATATACCTATGGATTTTTTTCTTTTAATATGATAGTATTAATATTGCTTATAAAGTACTGTGCGTAACATAGTAAAGCTAAGATTTCCAAAGCAATGTGATTTTTTTGTTTACACAGTTGTTCAGAGTCGTGATCCGAGTACCAATGTGGTGTTACTGGAGGATGCTGCAGCAGTTCTGAGTGTGGCTGTAGCTGCTACCTGTATGGGTCTGACTTCCTTAACAGGTAAAATTCTGCCTCAGACTGAGGCAAGCTGAATATTAATTTCTTCCTGTGCATTATATGAACACAAATTATTTGGCTTATATTGGTTGACTTAAACAGAGCTCTGCGCTTTTCCAGTACTATGCTGTTCTCTGATCTGATTTCCAGTAGTTTGAGTTTAAAATATTTAAAATAAAAAGTATTTGTTTTTTCATGTCAGTTGTTGATGGGATTAAACCTGAAAGAGTACTTGCATGCAAATGGAACTAGCTTCCATTTAAGCTATTGTACTGGACAAGCTAAGATATTTTAAAAGTATGTTTATTATAGTCACGTATCTAAATGACTTAGTGGTATTACATAATTTGAACTTCCTTATTCAGTGGTATGCAGCCCCACATGCATGTAGGGAGGATTTAAGGAGGCAGTTCTGCCCTTCCTTTTGATACGTAGTGGTGTTAGCGTTATCTTCTGATTTAATAACTGTTCTTGAACAATGTGGCAAACCCAAATTGTGCAGGTTGAATGATCTGTATGGCAACTGATTCAAAGTCTGTCTTTACACAGTTAAATTTTATAGAGGAAAGATTAGTTAGTTACCTCTTTTGAGGTTTTGACTTTTTTCTTCTAATCATTTTTTAAAGAAATGGCATTTTTATGTTTGTGGCTTTCAATGAATTAGTTGCAAGTTTTTTTTAAAAAGACCTCTGTATAAAAATTAATCTCTAGTTTCCTTCATAAAGTTAAAAATACAGTACTCCTTTTACCAATCTGAATTTCAGTAAATACATGTTTAACATCCATTATATAAATACTGTATTCCAGGAATGATTAGTAATTGCAAGTGTTTGAATTGGTAGAAAAAATCATGCAGGAAATCTGTTCTGTCTTCCATCACAATAATGGCTATATAATTATTTTCATAAAACAATGTTGCTTTACTGATAAAAGAGCAAAGACTTTTGATTGTGCTACTACCTACGTTTACATTTATAGAATTGTATATTCATAAAGTCTATACCCAGAAAACCAAAAAACTGAAAAGACTACTCGTCAGTCCTGCAGGAAAAAGGAGAGTATGATATTTCCTAGCTGAGTGAGAGGAGGGACTTGAGACTTTCTCAAGATAACTTTTTTTCTTCCAAATTTGTGTTCCTCAGTAGTAAAGAATTGCTAGTACCTAAGTCAAAACAAACAAAAAACAAAACAAGACACCCAAACAAACTGTGTAGTCCTTTCAGTGTGAAATCTGAATTATCTGGAATGTTTTAGAAATGCTCTCTGAAACTAATTTGAGATGTCTTGTTTAGGAAACCCATATTATGACAGCGTGGGGTCTCTAGGTGTTGGAACTTTGTTAGGAACTGTGTCAGCATTTCTTATCTACACTAACACTGAAGCCCTGCTGGGACGATCCATTCAGCCCGAACAGCTGCAGCGACTTACTGAATTACTGGAAAGTGATCCTGTAGTAAGGTGAGAATCTTTATAATTCAAAAACTCTACTAAGAACAGCAAAAAGCAGGGAAATAATATTTAAAAAAATCATTCAAGCACTTATATAAGAGAAATTTGGTGAGATTGTTTTTAGTTTTCTATACTGAGATTTTTAGACTTAATTTTTACTAACTTCTATGCTAAAAATGTAATAAGTGCATGCTCCTACCTCTCATATGCTCCACAGCTGAAATAAAATTGCATATATGTTCCAAAAGCTACATTAATTACCAGAATTGTCACATGACTTAATGAGAACGTCATGACAAATATAAAAGTAACTTCAAATACATGAAATGCAAACAGAAATGATGCTGCAATGTTGCTTTCATAGCTTATAATACTTAAATGTTTTAATTCTATGTTACTGTTAACATTCAGTGTATGGGATTCTGTTACAGCTGGCAGTGAAGTGCTGCAGTAGTGTTATAATAGATTCTGCATGTTAGATGATTACAGAATGAACTCAGTGCTAATTTCTCTTCCTTTGGATATCTGTAATTTGAAATAAAAAACTTACAGCTCATCGCAATCTGAAATATTGTTTAAATGCTTTTCAGGAGCTGTTTTGCTTTTGCTTCTAAATTAAGGTTAATAATGTTAAAGTAATCTAATTTTGTTTTCTTCTTAATCGTTAGTCAGAAATGTATTTCCAAGTAAATCATCTACAGTTTTTTAGTTTTTATTGTTATTATTTGTGGTCATTCCTGAGTTATGGAGGGGAAAAACAAAACAAAATTAGTTTCTTTCAAGTATTCCCAAATTCCATATCCAAAGTACACAGATTGTTGGCTCGCTCTTGTCCCAGGCTGGAATCCTGAAATCATTCCTGTCCCAAACACTATTTATATTATATTCATTTTTATAGGCAGCTATAACTTAGGAACAGAGCAGATTTAGTTATCTCCTTCTTGATGAAAGCATTTTTTATAACAGAAAGTAACAATTTTGAAGAAGCACATAGGATAATAAGAAAGTGAAGACTTGGTAAGGAACTGACTATACGTGAGTTTTCAGTGCAATCCTCCTTTTTGCAGTTGCTGCTTCTCAAAACGGTCCTCTCATGTTCTTTCAGAGAGGGTTTGCAATCTTTATTTTTAGATGTTTTCTACCTGATATGAAGGGGAATCATTTAGTATTTATCAGAAGATATTTTAGATCCAAATTGACCTAAGGATCCAGAGGCTCTGATTTTTATTTCCCCTGCCATCACCATTCATAACCTACTATTCCATCAGTGGATTGCCTGAACATCGTGTTCCACTACTAATTATAAATTATTTGATTCATCAGACAATACTAACTGCTGTAGTACTAAAATAAATTATCTCTCTTGCTAATCTGTTTTTCAGCTAGATCTTGAATTTTTTTTTTTACACAGTTTGTTTGACAAGACCTACATTTACTAAAGCCTTAATGACTGATATTAATGCTCTTAATATATATTTTTTTCCACCTTTTTCACTATTTTGCCTTTGGCTGTCAGGTGAAATTGTCTTTAATGAAATGGATCGTCTTATTTGTAATTCTTAAATTTTTGCACAGTGTTAATCTTTCTTTTTCCCCACTCTCATTAGTGTTGCAAGATAAAAAATTAATTGGCTTTCACAGTTATTCCTAGTTCTTCTGACTGTCAAATACAAGTTACAGAGCCTGATGAATTAGAAGCATTTTTTTTCTTTTAAATGTCCAGTATGCTTCTTGGTTACTAAGATAAGTGTTTTTTGAACTAGTTTGTTGTTCAGCTTTTTTCAGATTAAGAGGATGATGCTTATTACATGTTTCTACCTACTCTGTATCATTAGTAGTAGTTCTGTTCTTTCCATCTAGTAGGAGGCTTGTTTCCAGGTTATCTTTTGTGTCTGCTGTATTTAAAATCAAAACAAAGTAAAACTTGGTTTGTATCACCAACAGTGATTGCTTTTTTTCACTCCTATCAGTTTCCTGGACAATTTCTCTCTTGTTTTTTTTTTTTTTTTTTTAACTAATGGCTATTTATTTTCCCTTTTCATTTTGCTTAATAATTTCTAGCTGTAGCCCTTACTTAACTTGTGAGCTAGAATGGTCTTTCACAGTTATTCTTGGCTGAAAAATTACTTTATTTTATTTTTGCTACATAAACATTCCATTTGTAACTCTTGTTCACACATTTTGGTGCCTAAATCTTTGTGTTCAGTTTAACTGAAATGTTAGGAGGTTAAATTTTTGGAACTGTGAGATAAAATGTATGATTTGGTACAGACTCCTCATCCTGTTTTTATGGAATGTAATCATGGGCCCCTAGGCGTCAACTATTTTTGGTGACAGTTTCATCCTCAATTTTAATTAATTGTAACAGCTATTAGGTAATCGTGCTACTGTTCTGTTGTAAAATCCTTTTTTTTTTTTTAACATGAAGAATTACTACTGATGGCTCAAAACTTGTAATTTGAACTTCTTGACAATTTTTCCTGAGTGTGAAACTTGCTCTTTTCCTTAGTTTGAGCTCATAGCATGTTCTAGCCACCCACAAGCTTTGTCACTTAAGCTTTAGCTTGTATGTTTGTATTTTGAATTGTGATTTTCTCCCCCTGACTTATGGTCTTATCTTCCCTGGACAGGTTATGAGCAGGTAGATATTTTTGTCTGCATTTACAGAATATTCATTCCACTGAATTCTGTTATCAAGTTATCATCTAATTAGGGTCTGACAGATCTTTTATCTTCTTTCTTAGCTCTCAATATATCTTCAACATTTTTTAATCTCGTGGATTTGAATTCCCTTCAATAACCCTCATTGAAACACATCCGTTACCTTAAATACCCTCTTGTGTGATAAGATGGTTTGATGCAAGTTAGGTTACTCCAGTTAATACTGTTTTGATTTGGTAGCGTCCCACAGTATTGCTGTACAAATGTGATTGGAGCTAGAAATTCTTTATTGCTACCAATAAGCTGATAGTTCTTCTAATCTGCTTTAATATTTGATATGATGATTTTTTTTGCTGTATCTATATTTAATTCATTCTATTTCTTTTTTTTTTTAAGGTCTTGACACACAAAGAAGTAGAGTATTATAAGAGAATTTCCATAAACACTTTCTGTAACTGATCATCTTCTGCCTCCTGTTCTCTGTAGGCTGCTCTCTGTAGGGAGAACAGGCTACTTCAGAAATGCACGCCTTCCACTTTTCTCCCTGCACCCCTTGTGATGTTATTTCTAATTTATAAGCATTCAGATGGGAAGCAGCCTTTCTGGTTGGGAAGAGTAAATTTGCTTAAGAGAAAAGGGCATGCTAATTCTAAAGATGCTGTAAAATTGCACAATTTAGTAAAACAAATGGGGAAAAAAATAGTACTTGCTATCATGTGAGCTTTATTGCTCCGTCTAAATGTTACGCTAGAATTTAAAAATTTAAGATTGACAGAAAAATCCAATAAAATCATTCATTGGAACTTTGTCTGCAGTTGACCTCAGATATTTGTTTTGCTCTTTTGCCTCAGAAACATTGGAATAAAGAATTTCAAAAATTTGAAACTTGTGATTTATGTCCCATTTTTTAGTCTCTACTTTTTTTCTGGCCTTGATGGAAAAATGTAGAGACTTACTATGCAATGGCAACTTTAAGTTCTACTATTTTTAAGGATGAAGTAAATTTGTGTTAATCTAATTAGGGGGGAAAAAGGTAATTACACATCACAGTGTTTATCTAGCAAACGGGAGTAAAAGCTATAACGAAACAGAAGTACTCAGTGGTCCAAAGTACAAATGTATTGCAACATCCATATTCTAGCATCTGTTAGAAACCTTTGAATAAATAATAATAATAAAACATTTTTGCCATATACAAACGCCTGTAGTGTTATTAGTTATGATCAATAATTCATTATGATCAAAAATGAGTTCCAAATACAATAGAAATACAATACAAAATTTTTAAATAGTTGCATGTATATATTTTTCATTGCAGAATAAGTTATGTTCTAGAGTAGGAGAAAGCAAAAAACAAACAAACAAAAAAACCAAAACCAGCCTTCTGTGTAGTAGCAAATAAGTTGAACTTAAAAGCTTTTTTTTTCTTTTTAAATGCTACTAATCTCGTTCTAAATCTACCATGCTTTTTGTAGTCTGTCTTTTATTGTAGTGAGCCCTTCAAGGATGTGGGATACTTGCGTTGGTGTAGCAGGTATCTGTGGAAGAGGTGCAACTGGTTACATATAAATCAATATTCAATGGAAATGTGTGATAAGAAAATGAGGATATGTTAGTCAAAGTTAGTGACCTTTTAAAAATTAATCGGTCATTTTACTGTAACAATATTATTAACACCAGAAGTCAAACTAGCTAGTTATTTACTTTGTGTTGTTCTACTTTTTCTTTAAAAATTCTGCATTTCAGAGCAATTCATGATGTGAAAGCCACAGACATGGGAATGAGCAAAGTGAGATTCAAGGCAGAAGTAGACTTTGATGGGCGGGTCGTTACTCGTTCTTACCTGGAAAAACAAGACATTGAACAGCTGCTACAAGTACGTATAAACAAAATGACTTTGTTACTTCCAGCATTTGATTTTGTTTTCTAGCTTCAAGTGTGCTTAAAAAAAAAAAAAGTTTTTCAGGACTTGAAAATGACTTCTTCATTTTGAAGGTTTGTAGATGTCTTTACTTTGTGTGTGTTCTGAACAGTGCATCTGTACACAGAATTGTGTTAATGTGCTGCTGAAATAGAGCCATTTCTGGGCTTAGCAGGGCCTGGGTAGGAAGAAGGGCAGATTTTTAATTCAACTTCTCATTAGAAAATGCAGACTTGTCTAAAATCATGTTATTAAGAACATAGCTTGTCAAATATTCATTAAATTGTGAGAACTCTGGTTAAAACTAGAAGCCTGTCACTTGAGAATACACATCTGTTTTGGCGGAGACATTCACCTTGGGTGCTGAAGATGCAGAGTTACGGTTTACAGATCCTGCCATTCAGACTAGACTTGAATATGGATTGCTTGCATCACATGACTTAGCATTTTGACAGCATTAACCATCTGTAAGCATCTGTCTCTGATTCTAGCATAGTTCAGAGAAGCTTTTTTTAATTCCTCTCTTCAATACAGAAATGCAAAACCCCTCTTAGTTGAATTTTACATGGCAAAGCTATGAAGTTTGAAGTAAAGAATAATTTGTCTAAACTACAAAGAGAGTTTTAAGTAGGCAAAATGCTTTTGCTTATCCATCTATTTTCACTGGTAACTATTTCTTATACACATCTGTATGCATAGCTTTAAGATTTTTCTTTGGTACCCTTTCAAAATGAAGATTAGATGTCTACATTTTATGTCTGTCCATTAAACATGACTTAGCAATTATCTGAATTTACGTTTAATTGCTGTAAATTTTTAAGCCATTAGTCAGTGTGTGAGTTTATAAAAAGCACCACCCTTTAATAATAATAATAAAAGATGTATATTGTATAGTGCAATATGTGACTTGTACATGGATTGGATTTCAATTTAATATGTTTTTGGAAGGAAGAGTGCAATTAAGTTTGTGTAACTGGGGCAATGCAGGTTTGCTTGATTTTTATATTGCTGAGTCCCAGTTCCTTTGCTTTGCTGTTGCACGTGTTCAGTATACTACTTTTCTTTTCAAAGTCCTTGCTGATTTTTGTTCTTTACCCACTACTCCCTTCCCTTGCATAGAACCTTGACTGTTTCTTTTCCTGGTTGGTTCTAGATTGACAACTGTTTCTTATACAGGTCACTGTAGTTCCATGTAGTAACCCTGTGTCAGTTATGAAACCAACATTGAAGAATAGCCCCTTTCAGCAGGACTCTGTCATCCATAGTCAAGGGCAGACATAGTGCTTGCCTTTTGGTCTCCGTTTTCATTTAAATAACTAGCTTATCCTGTATTGGTATCAACACTGCTCATTCTAAAGTTGTGAAATTTATCAGTTGAAGTGCTGTCATTCAGATTAATCTCATTTCTTTTGCTTGTTAGACTTGCCCTTGTCTTAGTCACGCATTAGTGTGGTTGGGGGACATTTTTTAAGCTCATTCAAGTACATTATTAGTCTTTTCTGTTTTAGAGTAATGTGACAGAAGAGAAATTGATGTTGTTTTGTATTTGTATGCACAAGACAAATTGGCTATTTGATTATCATCAGTGTATTACCAATAACCTATTCGTCCTGCATTGCAGCTGTATCATCTAACCGGTGACAGAGATATTAGAGGGCATAGGGTGGCTTCTGGCCAGTTTGGTTCTTGGGTGTGAGAGCTCTAAGGAAAGCTTATGGTAACGCTGTGATACCTTCTTTGGTGCTTCTGATGTATGTTTTTTTGGGGGGGGCGGGGGGTGGATGTAGCCTCCTGTCTTCCTTAACCTTATTCTTTCAGTTTGTTATGCACTTGGTCCCTTAGTCTTAGTTCTTATCAACTGTCTTTGAGTTTTTTTTGGTATTATTGAGGGGCAGTATTTACATCATCATTCACGGTAATTGTGGATTTTAAGATGAGTTGATCACGTGGTACCCAGAATAAGCATTTTCCCCTCCTCCCCCTTTCTCACCTTCTCAACCTCTTAAATTTGATTTCTTGCTAGGAAATTCAGCAAGTGAAGACCCTTGAAGAATTAGAAGCGTTCATGCTTAAGCATGGTGAGAATATCATTGACACACTGGGAGCTGAAGTAGACAGACTTGAGAAAGACCTAAAGGTAAAATTTAGCTGTTTAATAGGAAATGTATACTCTGATATATTTTAAACAATATTGATTCTACTTCTTGTGATTGTGCCTGTAAACATAAGACGGAAAGAGGTTGATGATCTTAATGCCAGATTTCTTGCTGTAGTTTCACTAACTAAATTCTGAACAGCAGCAAACCCTTTGCCTTTGATCTGTTTTGCATTTTGGTCAATTTTATACTATTGCGTAACGCAGTTTTCATGAAACGAGAACTATCTGTGCCTCTGTAAATGCTAGGGTATTCTCAGTGTCAGGTTATTTACATGCTGTTGAATTTTGTTTTGGTTCTAAAGTAGCAAATTTTTTTATTTTACTTTTTAGCATGGTACTTAGCATTTAGTCAAAACTGTTATCACTGTTTGAGTGCTCTAATTACTCAATGGCTTTTGCTGATGTTGAAACAGCACAGTGCTTACTGCTTTGATAAGCCTGTCATTACTTCTTATCATTACTTTTTTTTTTTGTTATACAATTTAAATATCCTTTGGTTGATGTAACAAAGGATTGTTGCTATTTTAAATTTTCTACTTATTTCATGGCTGTTAATCACACCTTTTCTGGTGTGAATATAGAACTGTAAGTATACTGATTGCCAGACAAATACAGTCCTGTTATGACTCTCTTTTACCTTCGTGGGGAGACACTGCTCAAGAGCATGTCCATCCTTGCCTATAATCTTTGATAAATATTCTAGTTTCAGTTTATATCCCTAGAGTGGTGCTGTTTATAAATCAAAATGTTTTTGAGTGTAATTGCATCAGCAGATCGAGTTCTTCATGTTTTTTGAGCAGCAGGCTCATAACTAATTATTTTATTAATATGAATACTATTTTTTGGTTTAGTTAGGGATTTCAGTGATTGTGTTGCTGTTGAATATGCTTTACTGAATACACAAGTCAGATTCACAGGCTGGATGAGTTTGAAGTAGGTGACTCTTAGTAAACCTGTCATAGATTGTACAGTTCATGTAATGTTGATAACATATATCTACAACATCAGGGAATGCGTATTTCTTAATGGAAATAGTATTTTAAATCTTCATAAATAGATCTGATGGCATTCAACAAATTATTTCAGAGGTTATCCATTATTCAGGATAATACCTGTTAAACACATGCATATGACTTTAAGAAAGTTTTATTTGGATAGTTTTATTTAAAAAGTAATTGCCTTTTTAAAATCAAAAGAGCTGTTTCATACCTTATAAAGCATAAGAGCTAATTCAGTGGTGAAATTAAAGAGTATTTGTCAAATAAGATGATGACTTAGTCTTCAAAATTGCTTGTAATAACGGCTGTATTTGTTGAAGTTATTCCTTATTTCAAAATAGTCTTGGTGTTGTTAAAAAAAAAAAAAAAGGATTTGTTATGCAGTCGACAACATCATACCAGAAACTGATTATTTGTATCCATGTGCAAAAATGTGTTTGAATATTTTCAATTAAAAACATATATTTTTAAATTTCAGCAACGAAATCCTGATGTTCGTCATGTGGATTTGGAGATACTATAGACTTGGCAGAAGAAATATTTATGTTGATACCATTTTGGGAAGAAATCACGTAAATGGCTGAAAAGCTTCTGAAATTGCAGTGACCTCAGCACCATACCTTGCTTACTTTAGCTGTAGGCTTCCTGGGCTGTTAGCACTGCTTCTGTTTCTGGAAGAGCATTAGAGTTTCAGACAACAAATTCCATGGTAAAATCAATTTGAAAAGCTACTTGACTTAAACTCCACTGGAGAATCTGAGCATATTTACTGCAATTCAGAACTTCAGACTTGAGGTTTAGTTAGGCAAATAAAACTGCCTGAAAATATACAACACATTTAGTTTTTCAATTGTGTCCCTTTGCAGTCAGTTTGCACTTGTTTAGTTTCTTTCAAGATATCATTAAAGGTTCTTGGGAGATATTAAGATTAGCTAGGAAGAGTTTGTTCCAGTGGAACCTGCCAACCTTAAACTAATTGTTATATTTCAACTGTGTGATTGTTTCACAGTTCTTCTTTTCTATGAGATAAATTCTTTCAAACAGGCACTGGCCTTCTCTTAAGTACCATGACCTGGAACCTTTTTGCCACCATTGTGATTACCAACAGCACTTCAGAAAAATCAGATTTTTCTCCTCGGTGGTGTCAGCTTTACGTGGTTAGCCAGAGTATGTTGAGTTACTGTGAAGAAATTACTGCGTAGAGATTTCAGTGAATTTCCTCTGTTTAATTTTTTCCTACTTTTACACTTTTCTCTTTTTTGTAAATATCTTCAGATGTAATCTGGGAGATATGATGGTAGTGTTTATTAAAAGTTACCTGGCATTTTTTTTTTGCTTTTTATACTTTTAATAGGTGGTATTGCCAGAAATGGTCATTGCTAGAAGATGTAAGAAATGTATTTGGAAGTAATAACAGTCAAAACTGTATTAGAAATATTTATAATTAAACAAATGAATACATTGTATTTTTTATTTATTTACCTATAGGCATTATCCATTATCTGAATTCTAAACTGCTTACTTTGTGTTTTTTTAAGAATTGACCATACTTGTCTGGGAAGGTAAAATAATTTTCAGTGGTCCTCAACAATCCAGAGATAAGTGTCTAGGATTTATAACTCTGAAACTTGTAATTGTAGCACTACACAAGATCAACCTCAGGGCTTTCTGCAGCGGGCACCCAAGTCATACCAGATTCTTTGAGAACCAGTCATTTAATAGAAGCTATGATCATGCATACTGAAATATAAGCAAAATAACTACATATAAGTAACTCTGAGGAAAATCCTTTATGCGCTTTAAAACCTTTCAGTAAATGAAAATTGCTTATGAGTGAGAGGTGGTAATAAGAACTTCCTAGTGACTCCTCTGCTGAGTAATGACTGACTGGCTGAGAGAAGAAATGCTGACATGAAACACAAGTCATCAAAAATTAGTTTATTAAGATTAAATTATAAGCATTGCAGCAAATAATAATTGTGGAGACCAGTGTGTCCGGATTTGACTAAAAGCTTTTTAGACTTTTTTTTGTATTAAATATAATTTAGCAGAGAATTATAAAAATTGAAAGTAGCATGCCTTTCAACAACTGAAAAGCACTTTGCATGCTGGTCATTTTAGATAGAATAACATTCCAGAGTTTATTTAAAGATGGGACTTCACAGACAGTGATTGTTGGTAAAGGATCTTTTTGGTATCCTTGCCCATGATTCCTATTCACCAGTGGCTTATTTGTAGTGTATTAGCTTATTGTGGCAGATCCAGAAGGCATTGATTGGCCTCTTTTTCTCCTGTTGTAGAATTAGTATATTTAAGCCTGATGATTAAAAATGCATTTAGTAAAAGAGTTTAAAGGTAATTTGCAAGTGTACTGTATCAAGTAAATATTACTTAAATTTTAAAGTAATTACGTTTTCAGTCATTTACTTTACATTTTACATCATTTACCTATCTCCTTGCCCCTCCATGTGAACTTCATCTCAACTCATGCAGTCTGCTGATGTTACTCTTATTCACGAAGAGCACTGGAATCTGATAAATGCATAACCTCTTTCCTACTGCCTAGAATATCTACATGGATTTTGAATTTGAATAAATGCTTAACAGTTGTTACTGCAGAAATGTTAAAAACTGAAAGAGGAGTAGAACTGGGAAAATCTTCTTACCGTGGGGCGATAGTCAATGTGATGTAAATGGTTTGTATGTGGGTGTCAGCGATGCCAACAGGATACAAATTTCATAAAGTCTGCTCCGTTGCAGGGCAGAAATTTCACAATGTTAGTAAACACTATATAGATACTGAAGTGTTCCAATATCTTTTTAAAGAGGAGGCATGAGTTTATATTTTTTTACAGGACCTCTGCTCCAACAGCCTGTAAAAATGTTCTCTTATTCATCAGAGATGTAATTCACATGAATTCTCATCTTAATTTCCTTACCTGAGTCAGAAGTATATTGACCTACATACCTTTTGTTCACATTCCAGTAAAAAATTCAGATCTTTCTCTCCCAATTACATTCTTGATTATATCATTGCAATATGTTAAATTTAAGAACCTAGAACTTGGGTTTAGATACATAATTAGTTGTGTAGTTTGAGGACCTGTTTCCATTTTTAAAACTGATCTGGATGGTGGTGTACCCCAAAAAGGATGGATGACTGTTTTTGGCAGTTCCTTTTAAACTTGCCTGTCGTGCAGTTGGGTGAAAATCTTGATTCATTGAGCCTGTCAGATTGGAAAGCCAAGGTAATTCCAAGTTGTTACATTTTAATATGTATTATAATCTATAGATTGCTCCTAAAAGTTTTGACATTTTTATTCCTTTTTTTCTTAAAGCTTGAGGTGATGTGGGTCCAGTACTTAGTTTACTTTTATTTTAGTGTTTTGGAGGAAAATACTCAAATAATCCATTTACCTGATAGAATCCTCAGAATTGAAGAAAAATTGTAAAGTCTGAAGGAGTGGATTTTTTCTTCATCACAAATACAGTTACATGATGATCCTTTGAGACTGATTTAAAGGTGTGTAGTTAAGGAAAAGGAGTGAGGATTAGCTAACTGCAGAGTTATATTCTAGGAAATATTTCAATAAAAATTTAGTGTTTTAAAATATTTTTGTAGACTGGCATTACAGGCTTTATTTTTCAAATTGTGTTCAAAGTACTACTGCCCTTTGCTTATTTGTTGTCATATCTCATAATTCTGTAAAACTTGTGCTGTTAGTATAAAAATGTCTAAGTGTTCCAATATACTGAGTGATCATAATTATTTTAAGTCAAAATTGGCTGGACACTAATAATATGTGTTTTCCTACACTCTATAAGATAAATATAAAATTCTGAAGTGATTATATTTGCCCCCATGAGTCAATTTCAAGCCTAAATTGTTTATAAACTGTGGAATTCAGTACTTCATGTGGCCCACCCCCACAACTTCCTAAAGCATTTAAGCGTGCTTAGTTAAGCATGTGGTACTAGTAAATCCTTTAGTGCACTACTGTGTTACAGGGACTGCTTTGGGTTCTGGTCTAGGAGGAGCAGGGACTCGGAGAACACATTTCAAAACACGTGTTGCATCCTTTTTCTGCTGCAGTTTGTGCTCAAACTGAAGGGTTTTTAGCCCGTGCTTTTCTCGGTCCTTGAATTCCTACTTTTTTTTCTTATTTAATATTTCTTACTTGGAAAAGAGGAAGGCATAACATGGAGCTTATGTCTTAATAGCAGGGCTAAATTCTACCCTTGGTCTCTGGATTTTTGTACTGGCTTCTTGTTCATTGGTAGTTTACAGTAGTGATTGCTGTTCTGAAAGCTTCAAATCAAAACTACCAGTAAAGCCAAAACTACCGGCATTCTCTGATTCTGGTAGGCGAAGCTTTTTCAACTTTATCTAGAGATTTGATTTTTATTGTTCTCCCTTTGACAAGGGGAGAGAACAGGGAAGAGTTTTAGGTTTGTTTTGTCTACGTAATACACTGATTGCAATTCTTTGTCCTCCTTATTTGTTATCACTTTAGCTGACTTCTATTTTCTGCTTAACAAAGAAAAAATTATACATTATGGAAGTCCCTCTGTTAGTGATAAGTGCATCAAATATGGCTTTCCTGCAAAGAGTTTTTAGGCTTTTGTGTATCAAAAGGAGTGCTGCAATTTTCAAGAATTCTCGATTAAGTAATCCTTGTGCTAAAGATGATCTAGATGTGTTTCTCACAAAAGAATTCACAGAAGTATATTGTCTAAGACTTGAAAGAAAAGTATTTAATTTGGTCGTCATGTTCTTAAGGCATTTTGGCTTGGCAGAATAGGAGAATTGATTAATATTGACTCCTGCACCAGAGCTGAACTTCTGTGCATGCCTAAAGGCTTACACAGCAGAAGTGGGTGTAAAATGAAAATGCACATTTTTCCTAGCTTAAATATTGTGCTGCTTCTGTTCTTAGTGTTAGCTCTGAATAGAGAGAACAACTAACATCTATCTCTTCTGCAGTTTGCCTGCTTAATGTAAATGAGAAGTTGAGATGTACCAAACGGATTTTTTGTAGAGGGGTTGTCTAGCTTAAGTCTTTTTTATTTCCTTTCTTGTCAGTGAGACAGAAATAATTAAGATCAAAAGAAAACTCTAGCTGCATTGCATATAAAAAGAAATAGGAATCCAGGCTTTCAAGCACAATAGTCTGCTTTCTGGAAGACGTTCTGAGGAAAATAAAAGTGCCATGTGGTTGTTTGGGCTGTAGAAACTGCAGTCAATCAGTCTGGGTTTTCAGGCTGAAGCAAAAGAAAAGAAACTGTAGCAAAATGGGTGGTAAAAAGGAAAGAAAGCAAGAAAGGAAAAACCTAAGATGTTGAGCATTGGGAATAGGAAGATATCAATACAATCTAGAAAATGTGGCCAGAGGTAAGAAATGATGGTTGGAGAGGAGAAGAGCAATACAAAATAACATTTGATTGGGATGCTTAGAACAAAGTTTCATAACTTTTTTTGAGCAGTATTAAGAGAGTTGGGTGATTTCCCCCCACCCCCTACTATAGTGAAAACTCGTCTTTCTGTAGTGAAAATCAGTGACTCGGTTTATCCGTTTCCTAATCTGGTATTCAGTCTTGCAAATGTACACCTGTTTGCCCTCTGAAAACTTAGCCTTAATGCTAAGGGTAAGGGCATAGTCTCAGTCTGGATTTTTGTTGAGGAGGTGTGTGTTTGGTGAGTGGAGGTTGAGTAATTTTAATCGTGGAAGTGGTAGCTGGAGTGAATTAAAGAATTGCTTCTTTCAGCCAGAAAAGGATTGTAAAACCATGCAGAAGTATGGAAAAAAGGGTGGAGTATTGTAAGGACTACAGAATTGTTGCAGTGGGTTACAACTGTTACTGAATATGTTAGTCTGTATTTTCAGGTTGCTTAAATGTCTCTGGATAAGCAAGATTTCTAGTTAAATCATGAAATTGTGGGAAGGAATTCAAGAGAAATTTCAATGTGTAACGTAAAGAAGACAAACATAAGATGCCACAGAAAATGAAAAATAGGTACGGAGAAAATCATCCTTCTATATTACACTAGGTTCTTAAGGACAATTTCTTTTTTTCTATGTAAATGAAAAGCACCAATTAAAATATAAGGTCTTGGTTACTTTTTAGAAGTGTTACACTAACAGAAAGCCTGGTCATATTTTTGTATTATCGGTGTTCATGGTTCTGTTATGGGGACAAGGGGTCTGTTAAAGTAGTGGAATACAGCTCTACACTCAATCTAAGTTTGATTTTTGTAACCTAAATTTAGACTGTATTTAAGCCATTTGAGGTTGTGAACAACAAAAAAAAAGGCAATGTTGTATAAATGATGTAATATAAAGCTTCTTGGTAAGTTTCTCTTCAAAATAAAGATTGGAAAAGGATGTGAGATGAAGTACCTGAAAAATGTCTAAAGCATTTTGAAAGCTTTTTGGCTATTGCCAAAACTGTATTAAATCTGAAAGCCAACGGCGAGGGTATTCACTGGTGGCAGAGCTTTCAAAGGGCAATCTCAAAACTGAAACGTGTTTTTCCGTGCAGCCTTCTAATCAAATGTATTCTCTACCCCATTTCTTCCCCCTTCTGATGCTTTATGGTGTATTGGCTTTCTCATTCTGTCTTGGTTACTTCATATTAGTATGGAGAAGTCAGTTTGATTTGTAAGATGTAGATATTTAAGTATTTCTCTGCATATGTTTTCTCATGTAATTATAATTGAATTTGGTACATCTTGTAAAATGTCTGGAAGCTGTAATTATTCAGTAAAATGTTACATAGCTGGTAAAGGTTGTGCTCTGTTAATTTAAGCTATTTTATGTGTATTTGGAAGGTAAACAATGACCCTGGCTTTAGGCAGTTGATGGTGATTTGCTGTGTTTCTGAATTCAAAGTGCATAGAGGAGCATTTTATGGATGCAAAACAAAGGTTATATCCATCTTTTTGTACTAGTTAGTCAAAACTGCCTTTGTGGTGTCGAGAGTATGTGCCACTCCGTAAGTGAGCGACCTGCCTAGGGTAACCAAGCTGTATGTGTTAATGCTCTGTACTTCAGTGGCAACTGTGCCATTAATCCTTTCCACCCTGACCCCCAAAGAGTGAAACTCCATCCCCAGTAGAGTAGGTTCTTGCTGTCTGTGTCAGATGCCCACTGGTGCCGTCTCCAATCCGAACCTCCAGTCCTGGCTCAGAGAGATGGCTTGTTCATCTCTGTATAGCCAAGTGCTACAAATTGCTTCAAGAGGTTGAGTTTATGTATTAGACTTACATATTAATGATAATTTGACAATACCAGCAAAGCTGTCCAAGCCTCTTAAGAAAATGCCAGATATCGTTCACTTGAAATTGGTTAATTAGAAGTTAGCTAAGAAAGGATTTAACATAGTCACTGGTTCACTGAAGTGCCTCTTCATCATTAATGCTGACAAAATCTAGTGGTCTGTCTGGTTATGGAAAAAAAACATTTCTGAGTGGGCTGAAATAAAACCTCGATGTGGTTATAAAAGGAAACATACAAACAAGAAGCCTGAGTGGGAAGGTGGAGAAACTTGGAAAAATGCAGAATGTCTGTCTGTATGGGGTTATACATCAGAAAGAAGTTGGTCAAGCACAATATTTCAGGAAAGATAGGTTGCCTTTCATTTGAAACTTCAGGATTGATCAAGTTCAGATTGTTACAAGAGCTGTGTTCTTCAATACATGGAGATAATCATAGAATCGTGAAGGTTGGAAAAGCCCTCCAAGATCATCTGGTCCAACTGTCCCCCTACCACCACTATCACCCACTAAACCATGCCCCTAATGCTTCAGATACCAGTTTTCTGCATTCAAAAAGAAATCAGGTTAGTGTATGACTCGTCACCCCAGCACAGATACTTATTGGGAGTGTTCCCGGGTTGTGTTCCTAAGTGTTCCTTTAAGAAAAAATCCCTCCTTCAGTTAGATCAATAAATAGTTCTGTTGTTGGCTCTTACAGCTTCACATCCTGCAAGAAGACTTCTTAGTTTTTCACTCATGTTACTACTGCAAGGCATTTTTGTCAGGTTTGATTAGAATTATTTGCTGTATTACTGACCCTGTTCCCAGATGGGAACTAAATTTAACATTAACTTTTCTAATGGGAAACTACTTCCAGTTATTAGCAAGCCTGTTTCCTTCTATTTTTCTACAGACTGCCCTGGTAGTGGCAATTACATCTGCTAGACGAGTGGAAGGTTTAAAGTGTCTTTGAGAACAAAGGGTCCCCCCTCCACCAAAATTGTTATGTAAGGATTTTTTTTTTTCTGTTGACTCAAGTAATTAATCTGTAGTTATTTATTTCTTCCTTTAACTCTATACATCCACAGTAGGAGCTGTTTTTATGCACCTCAGACGTTGATGAGTCTTTGGAGGAGAGGTTTTATATTCACGGGGCAGGTCACTGAGATCTGCCGAGTACTCCCTGGGACTCCATGCTGCAACAGGGAGCATCTCTCCATGGAGGGATTTTCATATGTGAACTTGGTAGGAGATGACCAAGACAGAGCTTTTGATTTAACTAGGTGAGAACACGGTGAAGGCAGCATCTTAAGGACTAGTTTGTTCGGAGAGAGCAAAACTAACGCTGCTGTGCAAATGTATGTCGGTCTCCTGTCGATCAGCGGCCTGGTTTTGTGTTCTGCACTCACTCAAGCTACTCTGCAGGCAGGATATCTTCTTCAAGGGCCTTTCTGTTGTGCTTACTGCTATAACTCCAAGTTCTCCAGCAGCACTAACTTGCACAAAATCCATGTGAAGGAAGAGGTGGAGCTATCCCAGGTCTGGGCACATTGGGCTGCAGGTTAAAATGTGCTGTGCTCCCTGGGCCTGTGGTGTTGCAGCCTCCCCTGTGATTAAAGAAACTGCTCCGTCCACTGACCTTGGTCACAGCTGGGTGCTCACTGAGCCTCAGGATCTGCCTGCAGGGCCTCCAGGGTGATGGCTGGGAGGTTATAAGCTACATACAGCCTGTGCTTGGCCTGCGTGCAAACTGCCCCCATTTGCTCATCGCCGTGCTGTAGCACAGGTGGGCACAGAGCCCAGTTCTCCTCCACCTGTTGGGAGCCGACAGGCCATCCTCTCCCTCTCCTTCAAAACCCTGTCTTGCTCACTGCCCATCTGCCTGCATGGCGCACACAGCCAGAAGCATTTTTCCCCCCACTTTAGAAAAAGGATTTGCCTCCAGATGAGGGCTCCTTCTGAGGTGAATGAAACGTGGGTCCTGTGCATGAGACTGCCTTAGGTCACAGAGAGAAGCTGCCAGTGAAACCATGAGTTCCTGCATAACTGGGCTCCTGGGAGCTACTTTTGCAACTTCAGCCACCTTATTTTAACAAAGATTTGTATAAGGTGATTTTTATAGCAGTTTATAACATTAAAAATTAGCATTTTTAATGCAAATGAAGTAAAATTTAAACTCCTTCTTACCCATGAAATTTAACAGCTGACTTGGACCTTGGGATGTCCCCTTCAGGGTTATCCTGGTACTGGAGCAGACACAAATGATAATTGCCAGCAGCACTGGCTACACTCCTCTGACTGGACCAACCTTGTAACAGAGCAAAAGCACAGCTAAACTATTGCTTAATTACAACTTTTCAAAGAGAAATTCAGTGTATGTATATACATTATATATATATATATATAGTTTTTCAGGGGGGTCAATGCTTTCCTGCATTTCTCAGAAACACCTGCAATTATCTGGGATATGGCTTCGCAGCCCTATGACCTAAAAAATATCAGCCCAAGGGTTTAAACTTTTGCGGTATCAGAGGGAACCACAAGTACCATGATTTTGTATTGGAATTATCCGGCACCCTTCTCTAACAGGAGGCACCAGCGTGCAGTTGGGCCTGTCCTGCTCTGCTGGGGTGGATGTCTGCTGCTGTACAGGCCGTAATTTCTCTGCAAATCATCTGGAGTTGGGATTTTCTCAAGTGGTTAAGAGAACGGGAGGCGTTTGGCCAGCACTAAATTTTAAATTAAAATGAGATTGAGACTTCACTGCTTGAAAATCCAGGTCTTAAGGCAGCAAATGGGTACTTTCTGTGAGTGCTCTATCTATCCAACCAGTGCATCAAT
Source organism: Anser cygnoides (assembly GCF_040182565.1). Classification (NCBI taxonomy): domain Eukaryota; kingdom Metazoa; phylum Chordata; class Aves; order Anseriformes; family Anatidae; genus Anser; species Anser cygnoides. The sequence continues at coordinate 25,301,959 of NC_089876.1, forward strand.
ACATAAATGTTGTCATGTTTTGAGGCAGAAATGATTTATATGATATTCATACTTGAATTCTTCATAATCTTCCCCTGCGCTTGCCAGCACTTCATACTAAACAAACATTTAATGAAAAAGACCACTGCTCTAGCCCTTTGTATAAATCTAAATCTAAAGCAAATTCATATTTAGAGCCGATTGCGGCTGCTGCCACGCTGATGTACCAGTGTGCATGGAGAAAGAGACGGACGGGTTAACCAGAGACCAACTTTTATTGTGCATTGTTAATGCAACAGAACAAATGGAATTGGAGGTATGTAGTAATAAAACCAATATTCAAATTAGGATTAACACCTGAAATAGTAAACTGTAGGTAACAAATGTCTTTATAATTAAAAAATATTGACTGTTTAAAAAATTCTCTAAGATTTTTATATTTTTTAAAAGAAATGTGTGTTGCCACATAGAAAACAATTCACACATCCTATAGAAATTGTCACAAAAACCTTACTAGTCTATATTACACTATGCACTTTTTTGTACAATATCTGATAAAGGTCTATCCCTAACCTGTACTTACTCTACACAGTACAATCATCATTAGAAAGTATTCATAGAATTAACTACACCATAACAATAAAAATATCGGGATTAATGGTTTTTTAATCACAGTTTCTCCACAAATATTTGTCATAGAAAATATAGCGAAGGCATGTTGGCACAGATGGGCGTGCGGTACTGCTACACAAAGTTTGAGAGAAGGCAGATACATAAATGACAGTAAGATTAAAGAGTATGGAAGGATAAGACAAGGATCTATCCTCCTGGGACTTGCTGGAGTGACATGACAGATAGCAGCTTCCTTCTGCTGCCAGCCTGCCGCCTGCATCCAGCACGGAGAAGGGATGTGTTGACTTACAAAGCACAGTGCTTAAATATGGATATCTCGCTGTGCGAGGGCTTACAGGCTATCTATTATTTCGGGTCCCGTAGCGTTATACCTAACATCTTGCGGATACATAGATGCTTCGATCTGCATGGATTCATAATGCCTCGTGAATAAACTAATTGGAACAAGTAGTTGTGAAACGGTTTTTAAACGAAAGGGGTGGGTCAGGAGTCAAGTGGCCACGATGGCAGTTAAAAACAAGAGAGAGGCTGCCGTGGTCTATTATTTTTTAAAAAAACAAGCATGAACAAAAAAAGAGATGGGCTCCTGTCTTTTGATGCCTGTCTGTGACTACTATTCATGTCACTGGTGATTGCACAGAAGCAGCTGAGGGCAAAATTTTGTTCAAAAAGAAAGGTCCAAACCTGCCAAGCCATTTCTAGTGCTAAAGTGGCTTTCAGGATGAAACTATACATTTGGTTATTTTGCACAATATGAGAGCACAGGATTGTGAGTGGTACCAGGACACTGGTTACACTTTTTACACTAAAAATAAAGCTAGACTTACTAGTTATTTGCAAAATCTTTAGGTTATTAAGTGAGAGAGGTCTGTCCAGTCCAGTAACTCTGTTCTGTGACTATTAAAAATGAAGCATCTGTATTTTTAATCTCATATGCTTAACCATTTGAAAGGAACCATCACAATGTTTACAAAAATACAGCATGATACATATCGCTGTGGACAAATTTACAGCATAATGTTGACTCGCACGCTCTGACATGTTTTACCAAGTAGTTCTGGCAAGTGTCACCACATTAAACATATACCAGCAAGACTTACACCATCTGAGCAATGTAACATCTTCTATTATAGTTCTCTTAAAAGAAAAAAAAGTGTAAGTTCAACACTGAAAAGCTACTAAAGGATATCTGTACTGCGACATTTTAATACACCGAGTGTCTTCCCCCTCGGCCACCGCACACCACTGACTGGTCAAAGAAAGTCACCTCCTGCCTGCACGAGGGATGCTGCCCCGACCCCCTTGGCCCGGGAAGGAGCAGTGTGACCAAACTGCGTGTTCTCTGATAAATTGGTTCTTCTGAGTCAAATGAGTGCCTTTCGACCTTTTAAAAATTAGCAAAATGAAAACGAGCTGAGAGGTATCGGGCATTTAAGGGCCTAAAGCATATCCTGGCTGAGCGCGGCTCCGTCTACTGCGGCAGGAGCCGCGCGCCGTTCATGGCAGCAGGCAAAGGGGAGGCAGACGGCAGGGAGAAATGATGGTGTGGGTGAGCTGGCATTTGAGAGGCTGCCCCAGTCTTTTGTCCGCGGTCAGGCTGGAGCTATGGGCACGCTTCGTGGCAGAAGGCCCTTCCTGACCTTTACGGCACGGGTTGGGTGCTTCCCCCCCTGCCCGGCACGCCGGGAGGAGGTTGGGAAGGAGAGGAGAATGGTAGAAGGAGCAATTAGTAGCTTCTCTAATGGTGTGCGCGAGGCAGGGAGGAAAGCTGGGGAGCATGAGATACACGTTCAGGAGAATCAACACTGATGAGGTAGCACTAAAGGTGATCACAAGCGGAGTGGATTTTCTTTCCCCAAACCAGTGCCCTGTCCCTGCCGGCCGGGGAGCATTGCCTCAAGGAGAGCTGGGCCAGGCTATGGAGAACACCAGCACCAGCCTGAGCGACCGGCCAGGGCACGGAGATCGAAACACCCTGACGCTGAAAGGAAAGGGCATTGTTTCTTTGGCATTACGTATTTCTGGAGTGCGTCAATTTGGAGGGAAAAGGGACTCCCAAGCCTTTGAAATTAAACGTTTTTAATGGATGGATTGTTTTTCTTTTGAGCTGGCATCTGCTTCCCATGTTGTACTCTGCTGTAAAGTGGCTTCTGCTCTACCACACATCCTTTTTTACAGCTCTTAAGTCTGGATCCCAGGTTTACGTTTCTTACAACAAAACGCTAAATTAGGCTTTTCTAACTCAACCCCTCCCTGAATGCACCACTGAGCATCTGACTGTTGAGACCAGCACATTGCCTCATCTATTTCAAGGAATGGATATAAAACACAAATGAAAGCAAAAACAAGAAAAGGCAATTTAAAACCTCTAAAGCTACATAATATGGCTGCAGAATAGGATCAGACAAAGCAAAACCTGTCTTCTGAAATGGCAATTTGTTTTTAGCAATCTTTTTTTTAATGAAAACTGTCATGATCAACTCTAATCCCTTAGAAATCTAGATAAATATAGTGTCTATCCGATACACAAAGCAATTTTTATCTATTAGAAGTGCCTGTTATTGTTCTGGGTCTTTGAAGGATTCTGTTGTTGATGAGCGCTGCTGTTTTAGCCAGGAAGCTTAATTTCCTGGCATAGCTGGCTAAAGGAAGTCCCTGAATTTTCCATCTAGTGTGGTATTTTAAGGTAGCATTTATAATTATACTGCTTGCTGTTAAGAAATGAGCAACCACTTTTTTTTTTTTTTTTTTTTTTTGGTCACATGCACGCATACTCATTCTTACATCTCCTACTTAGGAAAAGCAAATAGTACCTGGTTGTTCTGTCCGATGGTCCGGACCTGGGCTTGTTACCAATGGGCAGACAAGATGGTAGCTGTTGTTTCTTTTGAAATTTGTATATTTTTTAAATGGTCTTTCCTCTACAACTAAATGGAATGAACTGCAGTTTCCCCTTGGGGGTGCTATGAAAGGTTTGCAAATAATAGGTACTGAGAAGTCCCATAGGGCAGGTCTTGAAATGGATTTCTTTCTGTAAACGGGGACATGGTAGGATGGAGAAGCTGAAATGTATGCAGTATGTGTTCAAACATGCTTTGGACTCTTAAATGACTTCAGGGTAAGTATGCTTAACAAATAGTCTCTTCTAAATTAACTGCTTGCTACTGTTGCATGAGTTTCCTCTCACTGCTGTCAATCGCCAGATCCGTCTTGCATACCTCTATTGAAAACTTCGTCCTGTGATCCTGGATGGTCAGTCCCTTCATAGTATGAGTTCCCATTGTGAAGGAAAGTCCCCACCGCACGCCCTTGTCGAGCGTGTCCTACTGCGTCGCTGAAGACCTTGTTTATTTGCTCTTCGGATGGCATCCACCAGTCAGGGTTGGAAGTACAATGCATTCTAATGAACTCTGCAAGAAAACAGGCAAGGATACAGAAAACAGCTTGTCTTGGCAGCACCTGGTATTGCCCAGACATCAAAAGCTCATGGGAAATAAGAAACGGGGCACCATTGTTCTACTGAAACGGAGGTAAAGCCTTATGGGAAATGCCATGATAATGCCAGTTGGACCTATCGTACTTCTGCACAAGTGTGCTTCTCCACATGCAGTCTGCTCCTACACCTGAGGGGACCTGCAGAGAATGCCCCTTCTTGCAGAAAGAAAAAGAATTACTTCTAAGTAACGCTTATGATTCAGCATCTGCAATACATGCAAAAGTTAAAACGAACTGGGATGTATTTCACTTGAAGTCTGTTGTGTGTGTGTGTGTGCCTTAACGTGGTTAATTTCATGGACCTTCATCATCTCCCTCTGCTGACTGCTTAAACATCTGCAGGTTGCAGCAGCCCACGACCTGCTCGAAAACGTCACTCCCGTGACTTCAGTTCAGTGCTTTCTGATTGGAGTCTCTTTCATTTTAAGTCCTGCTCCTTTCATCTCTTGGAATCTAACACTTATTTTTCAGAGATGAAACCGGCCTTAGAAATAGGTAAGTGAGATGAGAGGGCTAATTTGGGGAGCCATGCAATAGTTTTCAGTGTGTGAGAAAGTGAATTGTACTGCAAGTAATTTGCCTATTTAAGTAGCTGCTGTTACAAACAGCTATTTGTATGTGATGATTAGCTTTTAAAATTTCTGTTCAGATTCTCTGACATGCAATGGCTACACTTGCAGAAGGCACCTTACCAGTCGTGGAGTTGTAACTGCTAGGCGGATCTCAAATAGGTGCATTTGGACTTGAAACATCCAAATACAGTTTTAAATGTGAGGGTACCTTATTAGATATATTGGATACACGGTATCTTATATGGAAACACAGCTTCTTATTTGTTCTGTAACATTAGTTATTCCCTCATGCTGTATTGTGTCTCCCAGGATATTTTTAAATTCCATTTTCTCCTGTTGACAAGCCAACGGCACAGTAAGTGGCACAAGGTAACTTCATTACTGTTACATCATCTTGAGACCAGGGAAAGCTGTGCTTTTACAAGAGTTACTGTGCCTGCAAGGTATCTCATCTGTTGGACAATTAGGATGTGATTTTTGCATAGCTCTTCCAGCAGTGTGTTTGCAAAAGTGATAGCTATCTTGGTTTTAAATTCATTTCCCTTAAAATCCACACAGGCAACAGTAATTCCTAGTTATGTTCACATGAGGCTTCAGACTGGCATTTTTCTCAAAGAAATGGTCACTATGTAAAGGAGTAATCTGATAATTTATGCATGTCAGGCTGTTTTAAAGCTAGTTCCAGACATCGGTCAATTGTAGGAATGCATTGTAAGTGTTTATAGATGTTTAATCTACTCTGCAGAGAAAAGAGCAGTTTGTTCATCCTGCTGTGGTGTGAAGGCATCACTGGACATGCTGGGAATTAATTGCATTACCTGGGCTTGCAAATGGGTAGGTGTCAGTGGCTAACTCTTGGCACTGTAGAAAGTTGTAATCTTCCCAGTGTTCCCACCCACACACAAGAGTCCAAAGGGATAGCTGTCTCTGTGGCTTTCTTAACTACACTGAGCGTTTTGGCTTCCTGTTCAAGCTTCTGTAAATTAAGGCTATTGTCCTTTCTCCCAAAGAACGCTCCACACCTTCAGTCTGTCTAGTGCCCCCAGAAGGCAAGTAGTCATATGCACAAGTTCATCTACGGGTGAAATTACTGTTAGTCTTAGCGGGACGAATGGGGGACGAAAGAGGAAGAAAAGGGTATTAACTCTCTGTTTGTGCCCAAATCATTAGATGAAAAGTAAAGCCATTTAGTAAATAGTATTCAGCCCTTAGGCCTTCCATTTCCAGGAGAACTTCTGGGACCCTGACTCTGGCTCCAGACCTCTGTGCAGCACGCTGTGCAATGGACTTGCCCTTCTATTGAGCTCTGATGGAGTCAAAGCTCTGGCAGAGCGTGCTATAACAGGTGTAGTATAAGAAGAGCACCTTCACCTAATTTGTCTGCATGTAAAAACTGAGTTCATTACCGGGTTACATCAATGTGCTACAACTAAATGTATGATCTGCTTGGCCTTGTTGAATTTTTTTCTAACTCAAATGGGAAGAGGCTCCATCTTATGTATAACCACTTTGGATTCCTGCTAGATGACTAAAAATATTATTGCTGGCTGCTGAAAATTTAGCAATTTACACTGCATTGATTAGGAAAACATTATTGAAGTCAGTCCAATCTAAATTTTATGTATGTGCTCATAGAGCACTATAAATTAACTACAGAAATGATAAGCAGCTGCATTTATGAAACGCAGACACTGATACTACAAAAATGTTTTAACTGGGCTTTGAAAGTCCTGTTTTGTATGTTTCATTATAAAGTAACAGGTCTTAAAATTTTAGAAAACCAAAGTATGAACTGCCACTGCAGAAAATTCTTCCCAACCTAGGTCCCTTCTCTGTATTGTCCAACATCCTCACTCTTTGACATTGTGAAATACTTGCAAAACTCCCCCTCCTGCTGAGGCCGAACATGAGGAAAGCGGTTCCCTAACTTTTGCAGTTGATGTTGCATCAGTATTCCAAAGAAGAGTTAAATCCTTGACAATGCACTTGTGTACACTTTGTATCTAACTAACCTTTAGATGTTCTTGACCCTATAAAAAGTCCAAACCTATTCTGAATCTTGGTAAGGTTTTGATTTCAATGATGCACTGTGGCCTTGAGCACTAACTACATGTTTGGCTAAAAAAATATTCTTCTGGTTAATTTTGCTGTATATCAGTGTCAAAGAATGCCCTGTTGTTTTACTGTAAAAGAGGTTAACCAGGATTGTCTGATTTTCCTTTCAAGTACCTTGGTGTCATGCACCTTGTATTTGTCTCCTCTCCTAAATAAGCAGCCCTGGTTTTTTTTTTCCATTCAAATATCTATATACATATATATAATACATACATATACGAATGTATGTATTAAAAAAAATGTGGAGGGTTTCTGGCTGCTTGCCACCTGTCTCTGAAACCCCTTCTAGGTCTGCAACTGTCAGCCAAACGCTTCTACTGAGCCAGAGCCAATGTGGTGAAATGAGATCACATATGGTGGACACTGAGCGAAAGGATGCAGTACCTCTGAGACATGTTACTTTTACGGGATCCAGAGGACGTCTTTCAGGACCTGTCTCTCCTGACTGCACTGACCTTTTCCTTTTCCCAAGGCCGCATGAGTACTTAAGCTCATCGGTTGTGAAAACAAATCTGATGAGATATCGAAGGAGTCGCCGTCCGTCTTTCTTTGAAGAGTTTACAGCCTCATCCCACTGTTTACTAGTGATGTAGACAGGATAGTTGTTCAGCAACTGCTTGCTCCCCTGGAAAAGTGAAATATTTCCATTGCTTATTTTATAAGGCAAACAGGTAAAGATGTCATTTGCAATAAATAAATATGCTTTTTAACTAGGTGAGACGCTGACAGTGAAACACACACCAAAATGAACACAGAATTGCCTTTTCTAAGTACTTTTAAAATTACATTTCCATTTTCTACAACTACAACTTGGTGAGGTGCAAGGCACACATTTTGAGAGATGGCCATTGATAATCTGCACTTTAACAAGTAGGTTAAAAAGCGTTAAGAACTAGTGACTGGATATACTATTCAAATATAACCTTTCTTCTTAATCTGTTAAAATGCATAAAAAGGGTCTTTGAAGAGCATGATCAAATGGATCACTTCATACCAGCTGACAGCTTACTTCAGAGGTGGCTCTTTTGGTCTATTTTTATAATAAATTTATTACTTCTGTAGCGCACACCTGAAATCTGACAGCAGTTATGTTACTGTGAAAAATATAAAGAAAATAAATAAAGCAACTCTAAAAACTAAAAGCTTCATTATTATTAATGAATGCCATATTAACTCAAATTACAGCTTTACGGAAATGCCACCATGTCAGCTGGAAAGAAATTTTGCTTTTAACCTTTGTAATTTGTGTGCTTCAATATTCCATCCTTAAATGAATGCTGCAGGACTAATTATGGGGATTCCTGTAATCCACACACATTTATAAGCCCTCTCATTCAATTGTGCCTAAACTGTATTACTTCAGTTCTTGCTGCCTATAAAATAGTTTGGGATTAGTTGATTAATAAAAGACGGTATTGTTAATACCATCTTCTATTGCAAATACTGTTAATTTACTTGATTACAAGTAAATAGAGTATACAAATAACCCAGCCCCAAACCACAGACTCCTAGACACTCATTCACTTGTACAGCTACACCTGTTTATCAAAGCATGTAGATCTGGAGGCCCAATTAGTGCAAGCTTCATATAGCACTCAGCTCAGGTAGGGGTTCACAACAAATGAGAAAAACATGTGTCTGAGGTTCAACACAGGCAATCACCTGCTTGCTGCGCTTGTGGCCCAACTGTTGCAAAGTTATCCTCCTTGCTTTCGCATCTCTGATAGCTGAAAACTATTTTAAGGACTGCCCTTGCCTCCTTTCATATGTTTATAAAAGTGTGCTGGGAGGCAGCTTGGGAGCATCTTTGAAGGTTTTCCTCAGGTATTTGCTTTTATTTCCTTTTGCAAATTTGATGAATACGCAGAAGGTTGAATTTAGTGAAGACCGTGATGAGGGGGAGTCTGTTTGTATGAATCGGGACATTGGCATCTCCCAGCGCAGGGGAGCATTGCTGGGAGCTGAACCTACATGATGGAGTGCTGCTTGTTCGCCTTGGTTCAAACCCAATGGGATTGGTGCAAATTGCTGCAAAGGCAGCTACAAGCAAATCCAAAACTCAGCAATGGAAGCCACAATATAAAGGGGGAGAAGGGCTTTGTCAGTCTGATGGCCAAAGATCTCAACCCAGTGGGAGCAGACACTCATATTTCCTTGGCTTTTTCCATCACAGATGTAATACACAGGCCCACTTGATCCCTGTGTTGATATATATATGTATATATATATTTAGCAGCTTGCTCAACATCCCTTTTATATGAATCTAATTATTTTCCAACCAAGAACCTTTCTTACTGGTACTGGTGGGAAGTACGAGCTGCAGCTAACTCTGTTGAGCCTGAGAGGCAGAAGCAGTGCAACGCAAGTCATCGCACAGTGCAGGACTCTAGGCTTGCTCACGTGTGTTGGGGATGGATGCTCATCTGTGGCTTTGCTAAGCAGCATGTTATCCTAAAAGCCACCGTTTAAATGCATTGCACTGATGGAAATACAGTCTTTTAAGCCTAGTGCAGAAAGGCTTGACATCTAAATTTCATGAGAGCTCACATTACTATTAACTGTGGAGAAGGTAATAAATTTTGCCTAATTTCCTCAGCCCAAATTTTATTATACTTCTCTCTTATTCCCACTGAAATTTAGGATTATTTTTCCTCATTCTTCTCTAAAGGCTTGATATAGTGTTATGATACTCTGTTAAACAATTACTGTGCTCCTGCTACGGATACACTTTCATTACTTTGTGCGAAAGTAAAGCACTTCTGGGCAAAAGATCCCTGGTAAATATATGATGCAGTTTGGTGCGTCCAGCAGTCATTACACTAAAACAAACAGAAAACCTTCCAGAAATGAAATAAGCAGATCCTGGAGGAAGAGCCACAGTACAAATGCGTTCATGCTTGTATTTGTACATGATTAAGCTTATGAATAAAAGATTAGCATCTATGTATTTAATTGAATAAAAAATTCTGTCACATCATGACAAGCTATTCCATGTGGGGCATTACAAAGCAGCTTTACTTTTACAATGCTGGAAAATTTTAGTTAAGCAGAAGAGCATTAAAAAAGGAACATGAAATATTGGAATACATTTGAGTGATAACAGCTAATGATATATAAACATTATATACATCAATTTGCATGGGGTAAAACTGAATGGAGAAGCAAACTGATGCAAAGCCTGAACCGCTGCAATGCATCTTCAGCAAAACTACGGGCTATTGGGCTACGTGAGGCTTGCACGACATATAATTTTTATGAGGAGCAATAGGAGGTCAGACTGGACCTTTGTCTTCCCTCATATGATTTTGTTAGCGTGAATATACTGACAAGTACAGACTATATATATGAAAGCATGCATAACGAGATCCTGAAATATAGATGGTCTAAACTAGAAAAGTCTCAACAAAACCACTTCATCTGAGGCATTTTTACATGCCTAGATAGAAACATATTGGAGGAAAATTAATGTGAGTTATGCTAGAGCTGATACCTACATTTATACATCTATTTTCTAGAGAAGGAGAGGACTTGAATTTCTTGCTTTTTCACTGAAGCACTTTCAAAAGGAACATAATTACCAAATTCCTAATATCCACATTAAGCACAAAATAGCCAACACACAACATATTGCTTGGGATCCTTTCTGAAAAGAAAGGGTGCTCCAAAGACTTTCTGAAGTCTTATAATGGTTGATGGTGGCAAAACAAAGGAATAAGGTGCATGTCAGAGCTCAGGGATGCATTTGACAACAGGAGGCTTTGTGGGAAGGTGTAGGAAGCTCCACTTTTTTTCTTTACAAAGCATTTCTCCCCTCCCCGTGCTGTCCAAGCCCAGCCTTCAACCTCACGCTCTCCAGTTCGTCCCTCTCCCACGTCTGGCAGTTCCTTGGCCCCATAGGATGAACGCCCTGCGCGCAGCCACCCTGAACCATTCCCACTCGGCTGGGCGAAGGGGAGGCTTCACTGGGCTCCACACTTCCAGCTACGTTTTTCACCAGCCCAGCCCTAGCCTGAAGTCCACCTATGCTCCATCAGTGATGCTCCTGAGGCAAGGGGAGAGAAAAATTATCCAGGCAAGTGTGGTAGATGTGGATGAAGGGAGTTATGCACTGCTTACTAAGTCATCCTATATTACACTGGTGATGACACTTTTCCATTTTGGGGATTACTGTAGCTAAGACTGACAGTTTAATAAAAGATTTTACATATTTTACTACTACATGTATTCTTCCTGCACCTCCTGATTTATTTGCACCTCCTGATTTATTTGCCTACAGGTTTTCAATGAATTTTCAAACACAAGGATATGTAGCTTGTCTTTGCTGTATACTACCTCAGTCGGATGGTCTGCTGGCTGCGGTACCAGAAGTTGGTTGTGGTGCTGAAGTACAGTCTTCAAATAATCTAAAACAGTCTGGCAGGGCACTGCATGAAACAAATTGCAATTACTGTATATTAGCTAGCTAGCACAAAATAGAACAACAATATTAAATCAGGCAGTGTTCTTCAGGATCTGTGTACTTCTGTGAGATTTATTTCAAATAGGAAATATACCTCATTTTGATTTGTGCCGTCATTTCATTCAATAAATACACAACAGATGCCGCATTTCCTACATTGAGATTTCTGACATTGCTTTTATTTTCTGCCCACTAGTTTTCAAAGGCTTTCTCTGGTTTGAAATTATAATTATTACAAATATAAATTAGGTCAGCAGTAATGATAATAACAAAAAATCTGTAAATACTGTAAACAGGCCAAACCATACAAAGGAGGAAACATTCCTTGGACCTAAATCATGCGCTGATTAACATGTAAATATGCTCACATATTTTAGAAACTACAGTCTGATTAACTATACTGAACAGATTTAATGATTCATATACTTTAATTTCTTTTCCCACCCTCCTCCCAAATTTGTTATAAAACTAGGTGTTAGGCAAATTGCTTTCTTTCTCTTTCCTTCATCCTTCCCCCTTTCCATCCCCATTGCTCTCATCCATTTCAGTAGTGGTACCAATATCTCATTGCCTTCTGCTGAGGTGATAGGTTAATTAGGGATGATTCAATTACGGGTCTCTCTTAAACAGATGCTGCCACATCCCTGATTAACTCTGGAGTATTTTTGAGATACAGTGCTTTTCTCCTGAGCCTGAAACACAGTAGGAGAATTAAACAGATATTAACCCAACATTAAGACTGACTTTTCCAAGACTAAATAAGCATCATTTTTAAGGTACCTTCTCAGACACATTTTGTGTGTTTTGTTTCAGTACAGTATTCAGAGATCATGTTAGCTTCAAATAAATATCCAGAAAAAATATCTAGTGTTCCTTCTTTTTCTATTTATTCCTTGGTTTTTGGTCTTTAAACCTGTAAAATCTGGCATTTGGGGCTTTGTCTTAAGCTGACAATCTAAAAGCAAGCACTTGAATCACGGAAAATGTATTAAGGCAGGCTTTACAGTGGTCTTCCTCCAGTATTTTGCACTATTCCCTGGGCACTCAACTGGACAGTAACTATGTCTCTGCCTAGGCACCTTCTCTGCTTTGAACATGGACAAAGCAGTGTTATGTTCAGTAGTTTGCATACAGAACCTATGCAGAGTGCCTCACACGGGTAACAAATTTCTACAATTTTTCATCATGTGCTGATGTGTCTGTAAAGATGAGCAATCAACGTACTTACTCCTGTTTCATTTGATGTATCACACTTTGCCATGTGAGGTTATGAACTTATGTGTTGGACAAAAGTTAGCACTTCAGAAGACTTGTACCTATTTAGTATCTCTGGTGACTTCACTGCTTATTGCTAGACCACTGGTGTAGATGCTATGCTGAAGTATACGAGCAGGAGAGTGTAGAGCGGTTTTTTTTTTGTTGTTTTTTTTTTTTTTAGGGAAAAAAACCCTTTTTTAAGTAAGTGTCATCAGATGGCTTCAGAAAATGTTTCAATTTTGAAAAAGTCAGAAGGGCAGTCAAGCTTAACAGTCTCACCAACCTGTTCTGCATCTGTCTTATAATGAGAGCTGTATATTTAGCATATAGCAGCAATCAAAAAATTCAGTACAAGTCCTTGAGTGGAATATAGGAGGAAAACATGTTAACCACAGCTAGTTTTAGTACACTAAATATTCTTCAGAGGGTGTGGCAAGAAAGTGTTTGGCTTCTTTTTCCCCATTTTATATAGAAGAAAGGTTACTGAGGAAGAAGAAAAAATTCTTTTGCCCTTGTGGATAGGCAGAAGGATGAGACAGTGTTTGGAGACCTTTTTGCTTACATTTTGTTCAGCAAAACCAAGTCCCTGCAGTCCTATACCAGGTGACTTGCTTGAAGAGCTAAATAAACCAGTGCTGAAACCCTACAGAAAATAAAATGCTGACTGAGGACATCATAAGCTGGTGAACAGGAGATAGTTCCTTTTAGTGATCTGAATTCTTAGCATGAAGTCGGAGATGTCCTAGTAGCCGGTATAGAAGTGCAAAAGGAAATTGTGCCCTACTCAAAATAAACCCTTCTGTATGTGTTTGCTGTATGATGTGCCCAAAATTAAGATTAACCCGGGAATGTCCACGTTACTTTGTGATTAAGTGGGTGTCCAGGGAAGAAGCAGAAGGATCTCAAAGATTTGTCCTGGGCAACTTCAGAATCTATGCGACAGGGTGAGCAAAAACTCCTGTTTGGGTGGAAGTTACCGCAGGCATCTCCTGTGAGATCCTGGGATTTTCTGAGAGGTGACAGTAAGGATGGAAAGGGCCAGGATGGGTGATTGCATTACTGCCTGAAAGAAAAGATGCTTGGACTTGGAGGAGACCTGAGTGATACTCGGGAAACTTGAGACACTTGAGAAGAATCCTGTTCCTGCTGTTGGAAATTGCTGCCCTAAGTGTGTCCCTTTTTATTTAGCACGGTCATTTTGCACATACAGTTGCCAAAGCATCCCTGGGAGCTTCAGGTCCTCACGAAGCTGGGTTCAAAACAGCCTGTGAAGTTTGCACTTACCTTTCTGGCTGCCTCTATTAGCAAGAGTCCCTGTTGATAACCTGATGGCTGTCAGCCATACTCGGTCCTATTACCTGAATAATGTGTCAAAAATTTCTAATTTTTTGGAACTGATCTCACAGCAGGGTATCATTTTACTCACAAAAAGTAATTTCATTGCAGACTATTCAAAGATAGATTTACACTTGTTCTTGCAAATGAATGGGGCACAAGTGAGAAGGGAAAGTATACAGGGAAGTATTCAACCCGCGGTGTCCCTGGCCCAAGAAATGCAGCTCTCCTTTAACCATATTCTGCTGATACAATGCTTTCTCATTGCTGGTGAGAAATGCGAAGGCGCTAAGAGCTGACTGAAGCTTATAAATACTCTTATCTTCACAAAAGCAGTAACATTTCAAGCACAAAACCGTATGATTTTGTTATCATTCTGATGGCTGGAGTCCTTTGAGCACTTTTGACTTGTAACACCATCACGCGTCACACTGTTTGCTCTTGGTACAAACAACCCCAGCCTTTCAAACACCAGATGCTACTTGCAAAGCCAGGGTTCTTGGCTTGCCTTATTAACTGGCCCCAAAAGGAAGCTCCAAAGAGGGCAGTGCAAGACCCAAGAGTCAAAGATTCAGTTTCACTTCTGCCTCCTTCATAGGGCTCTACAAATACTCTCTATGCCAGAGAGAACAACTTTTTCCTGCAAACCCCACAGCAAATGCAACTTTGCAAGAGCCTGTGGCTCCCAACTGTATGAATAATCATTTAAACCTGCTTGCTTATTCATTTTGTATTTATTTTACTTTGATGTGGTCTCTAGAGAGTTAACAGGATCGTCACCTGGAGAGCTGATTCTCTGCATGCTTACGCATGTACCCACTATCAGTGACACTACCAACAGGGCTCTCTGCTTACTGCAACCAATGCGAAAGGTGCTAATGTGGAAATAACAGTTGCTCGCTATGATTTAGTAGAAAGCCTGAGGGGAGGCAGCAATTTTCCTGCCCATTAGGAAGAAATTCCCGTGGCCTTTACTTCCTCTAAGAGTGCCTCAGAAAAGATGCTGAGAGTGGCAAAGCAACCTGGCCTGCAGGGAGGGACAAAGGAGTGGGATCTCTGGGCAAGTTCAACAGCGAGAAGGAGGTGCTGGGGAGTATTTAGTATGCCGAGGAAAGCTGCCCATGCTAAGATGCTGAGCGGTGACTAAGCAGGACGTGCTTAGAGGTGGCAGGGCTTCATTGTTAATTGATCAAAGTTACGAGACCTTATTGTTATTCCAGGCAGAAAACTTTGTTTCCGAATGTTGTAACAGCGGTCCTTTGGCACAGCTTGTCACGGCTTTCTCTGCGGAATATCCTAATTTCTAATAAAGCGCTGACTGGTGTGTCGGCCACCGGCTGTGCTGCGTACAAAAGGCGGGGTTACAAAATCCCTACACCACCTATGGGTTTGTACATCCAAAGGCCACACCAGCCCTTTGGCTGCCCTGCGCTTCAATATCCAGCTGGGAACCCACCATGGCTTCCAAAAGCCTTTCTCAGCGTCCATTTCCCAGTGGCTGAAATGAAGCCAGTATTCAATATTTGGTAGTAATATTTAATATTTGGTAACATTGCTCTGAGCTAAATGCACAGTGTTCAGGTGGATCTGTAACCCATCACCTTCCTCACTCCGTTACCTCTGTACTGTCTGCAAACTCCGAGTAATGATTGTAAGTTTTGTTCCAGAACACTGACAAAACTATTAAAAACACAGGCTACAAACAGTTTCGCAAAGAATCGCTCTAGAAATTCATCTGTCTCATGGCAATTTCCCAGTTACAAATGTATTTGCATTTTTTAAATCACTCCTTGTTACATAATGCTAAGTAACACCCTGTAGACCTGCAATATCCTCATCAACCAAACTCTTCATCTCATCAAAACCATTCGGCAGGATGTTGACTGGTACTAACTCCATTATTCTCTGTCAGTTGAATCAGGGATCAGTTGTGCAATTATCTTGCCTGGGATCAGCATCAGGCCAGCAAGCCTATGATCATCCCAGATATCTCATGTATCCTTTTAAAAAATACATTATAGAGCATTTGCAAAAATAAATTATAGAATATTTGTATCTTTCAGTCTCCAGGAGCATCCCAAATATCCCAAAAGACAATCAAAATCAGAGTCAGGGCCCCCTTTGTCCACTCTCATTTTTTTAGCTCCTGAGGTGAGCTGTCCAAATCTCATGATTTTCAAACCATCACGCTTTCAGGAGGGACTCCTGAATCTGCTCATGAACCACCCTCTGTTGCAACCTGAACTGAAACGTATCGGCTTGAATTGGAGTCAGCATCTTTCTGCCACTTCCAAAACCAGTCGCAACTCTGGTGCTCATGAGCTCTTTAGTTGTCCTTGTCCCTGAGGCTGTCTGGGAGGGAGCTGCAGGAGGCAGCTGAGGCTGCAGTCCCACCTAAAGCGGCCACTGAATGTGTCCTAACATCCAGAGACATGGTGGAAATGAAAAATATTTCTACCTGTATACTGTTTTTGTTTTGTGGTACGACTGCATCATTTTACTCTAGTGTCAGCTCACAAATATTCAATGAGCAGTTTCATATTACCAACAAAACCCACCACTTCCCCTTGATAATCGCCCAGTACTGTTACCAGAACCCCTTTCTTCCCCTTTAATTTCCCAGGGAAAGAATGCCTCCTTCACAGATGGCTCCAGATTTAAATTATTAATTTTCTACTGCTTCTAACCTCTGCTTTTTATTCACTACCATCACCTTCCCCTTTACCCCATTTGTTATGTTTCTAACTGTCCCTTTGCATTCCCTCTAAGATGGTTGTTTCTGCAACCAGCATGAATCTTTGTCTCCTAGATAATCTTTGGGAACCTTCCATAAAGCGTTTTTAATGTTTCCCAATTATCACCCACTCTTTTCTACCTTCAACTCTGATCATTCTTTTTGGTTCTGTGAAACCAACTTTTTACAAAGTGCCAAGGGTATTTGTATTATCACTTTGTGCTGCACTCTTTCTGCTCATAATAAATCTTACCGAGTCACCATCACTTGTACTGGTATCTGCCAAAATGAGGGCTCTCATTTAGCCTCCCCGAAATGTGGCTTCCACTATAACACACCGCAGCTGGGGCCCTGACCCCCCAAGTAAGCAGGCAGCAAGAAATCTGGTTATTCTGTTGCTTAATGAGATGTGGTGGTCTGTAACTGACACTAGCTAGCGATCCTCCCGGTGCCTCGCAGAGCAGAACACGGATTCGAGCATCCGAGCCCATTTACTTCTGAGCTGCCGGGGAGGAGGAGAGCCAGGAAGCGTGCACATGCACATCCATCCCGCTCAGAATGGCAGCTGTTCGTTAAGACTCTCTCAGCATTGCAATGTGTCCTCCTTCACTTGACCTTGAGTCATTCTTCACTTGGAGTTCATTTCAGGGCATTTCTAAATTGATGCTCGACTGTCAAAAAGACGTGACATATGATATGGGACCTGCTGGCAGGGTGAATTTCTTAGAACATTAACTGAGCCCCTTCCCTGCCTGAGATTTGGACAAGTGTGCAGTATAACACGGCTTGTATCACTTTAGCTCATACACTCATTTATTTCAATAGCGAGCTGAAAGCTGCATGGACAGGCTGCTTAGAGATTTTGGGGTGCGTTGAGCTGGAAAAAGAGTGAGGGGCAAGGAGAGATGGGGGTTAGCAACGAGTATCTGATCTCAGTGCTCAAAACCTGGCAAATTTGGATTCTTGTAATTGGATGGCAAAATAAAAGCAGCACACATTTTTAGCGAGAGCAGCCAGCAGAAAGCCAAGAGCCGAAGAATCAATATTACACGCACAAAAGCGTTAAAGATTGGCTGAACTGACCCATCACTGCTGCCGAAAAGCAGGGAAAGGAGAAAAAAGAGATAGCAAATATCCTGTTACTTCTAAAATCTCTCTCGGTTGTGCTTTCCAGGTGGAGTGGAAAACCATGTTACTTCTGTAAATTTGAATCTGGAAAGGCATTTCTCTTATTTTTCTTTTGGAGAAAGATTTCTACCAGAAAGAAGAATGTGCCCCTTCCCAACCTCCTCTGGGTTTTATTTTTGCCTGTGCTTACTCCCTTTCCTTCTACTTAGCGGAAGCTGCCTCTTCTTCAAGCCTCAGTCTCAACTATAAAGTCTTCAGGACCAGGACCTCACCTAAAAAACACTATATGTCTGTACCACTAATGAATAACAGTGAAACCAAGGAGCCCCTGATGCGGGGGGACAGTAATCTGTGTCACTAAAATACTAAGGGCGACCTGCAAAACCCAAACCAAAGCCCAGACAGGTCAACCACAACTCTCTGCAAAATGGCAAAAAAGATAAAACCCTGCCCATGCAAATTCTCTTTTTTTTTTTTTTTTTTTTTAACAAGGGCAAACCTCACACTGAAGGGGACAAAAACCCATAATAAAGCCTTGGTCTGCTGCATTTAGATGTTTTTGAGCTCAGGCTGGTTGAGCTCTGTGCTGCAGCAGGCAGATTCAAAGGGGCTCTCTTGCAGAAGAGTCCTGGTAAAGCTGGCGGTGGCTGCACTCGAGGCTTGCCTACTAAGGGAACCTCACACTTTGAAGCTGAACAGGCCAGAGATCAGACCAAAACATCCCGAACATCAAGGGAAACCAAGGAACTGGTTAAATGCGAACATCAAGAAAAAAGGACAACAAAAAAAGACATGAAAAAGCGTTCGTCATAACCCTTGATGGCTGCTTTATCTGTGCTGTTGCTGTAGTAGAGTCTTTGGAAATGCGATGCTCTGAAAGTATAAAGGAGACAGGATTTGTAGGGAAAAGTAATATCTTTTATTAGATCATTCGACATAGTCAGGAGAAAAAAAAAAGTCAAGCCCTGGGCACACAAAACGTTCTGGAAAACTTGTCTGACTTTTTCAATTACACTGATATTAACTCTACCTGCAAATCCCGCTTTGCTTTGGCTACTTCCAGCTGCCACCAGCATCTTCTCCTTACGTTATCACCTCTACTTTTGAGATTTTTTTTTCACCCTTGTTCTTCCTCCTTTTGCTGAAACATTTTTTGCTGCTGGGCCAACGAGGCAAGAATAATTACTGTATTTATCACACATCGCTTCGTCTTACTTGTATCTTTATACTACTTTCAGGCTGGTTTGCCTGAAATTGTGTGGCAAAGCATAGAGTACTGGAGGCAAGCCCTCACACACGACTCCAGGCCTTTGCTTTGACCACCCACAAATATTTCCTCCTTTTTAGGCTGAAAGCTGTGAGAAAATCTGACTGACAACAGCAAAGAATGGCATAATGTTCTTTCAAATTATACGGTCTACATCCAGGTCTTATGTACAGTTTCACAAATAAGTCTTTAATTTAACTTTTGGGAATGGGTGGCAGCCCTGGTAATTTTTATACAGAGCAAAAAGATTACACCACATTTTTCCCCTCATATAGATGGATTTGCTCTGTTCTTTACGGTCTCAGAACCTTAGAGAGATAACGGCAGGTTTGCCAAACTCCCTCCAAGAATTACCTAATCTTTCTAAAATTGTTTTCCAAAATAAGGAAACACACTGCACAAAAACTTTTTTTTCAGTTGAATTCTAAACTGAAAATGTTCAGATAATGCTTTTGCCTAAAAACAAAACAAAACATGGAAACCGCACAAATTGCAAGACATCACATCACTCCAAAACAAAGGCACTGGAAGAAGAGTTTTTCTTTATATATTCCATAGCTGAAACAATTAAGATTTCATACAAATTTAGGTATTGTTTCAGTCAAATCAAATGGCTATTTTCTGAGAAAAAAAAATTAAAAAAGCAATATTTCTCCCATGTAATCATTTTCTTCCGGTGGTGATCTGCCAAATGGATGATGCTAGGCTATGGGCAAAAAAATCTTAAGGTATCAGAGGGCTCCTACAGCAACAGGACCACAGGGCTGAAAACAGAAAAAGTCTTATTCTCTGTGTCCAAAAGATACAGGAATGTATGCTTTCTGTAATATCAGTTAAAAAAAAACCAAAAGTTATCGCCTTCAGATTTGCTGAGGAAACACTCTTCCCTTCCTGGCCGTCTTTTTGTGAGCAATGCAAATGCTCCGCAGAGCTCCAGTCAGAGATGCGCAGGGGCAGGTATTTTTAGAATACAAACTCTCATGGATTTTGAAAGGCTCTTTGCATATGGAAAGTAAAGGAAAAAAAAAAAAGGAAAAAAAATGCAAAGTATTTCAGGAAAAGGATAAAATGATTCATCGACAGTTATAGAACAGAAGGGATGGGCTGGTGCTTTTATCTTCTGTTTATAGAGTTGCTCGCGTGAACCTCAGCCCCTGTGCTGTGGGGACCATGCGTACCTCCCACCGCCCCCCCGGGCTCCCCAAAAGCCTGACACAGCAGCTGGAGCCCAGTTTGCTCACAGCTGAAAGGGCCAAGTCAACACCAAGCCAACACCAAGTCAACACAGCATTCTGTCAGCGGCCTGGTGGGACGGTACGGCAGCCTTCACGCTAACCTAGTTGCCTTCACAGAGGTTTATCTCTGCGCTCGTCGCCTTGCTTGGCATGTTGGGCACACAGCATGAGATGTATGAAGGAGCAGGGAAGAAAGCTGGTGCTCCACGATGCCTCTGATGTGACAGACGGTGGCAACCACCACTGAAACCCTCTGCAGAGGGCCTTCTGGCTCCCTCCTGAGGCGTGCGATGGCTTCACTGGCAAAAGTGCTCCGGGCACAGCTCCTGCCTATGTATAGTTGGGCATTTCAAGCGACGGGACAATTTCTGTCAGCTGCTTTGGTAGCTTAACCTCACTGGAGCAAAACCAGCACTTGAGGCAAAAATAATCAGACGTTGCCTTGAGTTGATTAAACTCACCCAGTGGAGGCCCAGACCTTGCGCAAGAATCAGATGGGACTTTCTGTGGTTCTTAGCGTTCCCTCCAACACTTGGGACACCTCAGGCCTATCTGCATGTGTCACCCGGACAGCAACAGAAGCATCTGATGATCATTTTATGTTGGCTGGTGAAGTCATACGTCCTTGCACATTTAGGGTTTTCTGTCTCCTTTGATACACCACTAACACGGAATTTCATTATTGCTGGGGGGTGAGAAAAGCCTACATTTATGTAACTTTCCTCTATTTTAAAGTGAGAAGGATAACTGTGATGACCCAGGGGAGAACCAGCTGCTTAGCCTGGCATTAATCCTTGCACAACAGGAAAATGCAATGGGATTCAACTGACGAATAATTAATGAGTGTGAATGTAATTAATGCCAGTCAAAATGGTCTTATGGAAAGTGGATCTTGTCAGACCAACCTGCTGGCCATTCTTTGATGAGATTACAGGTTTGACTGAAAAAGTTTGGTTAAACAGGTAGAATATACCTAGACCCCTGAAGGATGTTTAACTTACTACCATGTGTTATCTGACTGCAAAAGCAGCAACATACAACATCAGTAGACTGTGACACACATTGATTAAGAAACTGCTGCTGACATCTCAAGTATTTGTCATTGGGGGAATCATCATGAATAGATGTGTTTCTAGCAGGGCTCTACAGGGACTGATAGCAGCCTCAATAACATTCAACATTGCTAACCAGGATCGGGAAGTTAATTTAAAAACAATCGAAAAAATTCTAGATGATACAAAAATTGATGGAGCAGCAAACAGTGGGAAAACAGGGCAGCCAAAGCAACCTGGATCACTTACTAAATTAATAAAACCAAACACAAAGTAGGTATGGGTAGGAAGAAATGCACACAGAAGGAGAAGCTGCCTTCTGGGAGCTGTTTCAGGGGAACAAAGAGACTATTCCCCGTTCGTTGGGCAGATATGAACATATTGTACTAATTTCCACTGCCCAAATTTTAAAGAAATGAGCAGAGGGGAGAAAAGAGCTACAAAGAAGGATTCAACTCATTTTGGTAGTTTTGGTAGTTTTCCCTTTGTCAAACAATGTTTCCATGTGATGTTCGAATCACTACTAAAGCCATTAAAATTTTATGAGTTATGGTGACTCTAGATTTTGGGAGGAGTATGGGGAAATATTCTAAATTTTGAGTTTTCTCTGTCCTGACAAGTGTTGGTTATGGGATTTGCTCGTACCACCAAGGGACTAATACACAAAAGGAAAAGACAAGACAAATAATTAATAATACTTCACTGGTAGCTCGGGAGAATAATGGAAACTACAGCTCCTTTCCTTTTGCTCTTTTGCTTTTTGCTCAGATTTTGAAACTGCATCTACATATTCGGGCAGTAGTTGGTTTCTGCCTTCTTCCTTTCTGCATAGTTAGCAGGTTTGGAGTATCTGCTCTCTTGCAGACCATGCTATCTGTACCTTCCTGCCATTTAGGGATTAGTTTAATGAGCTTTGCATGGATCCACCCTCAGCACTGCAAAGTTTAGCTAGCAAAGTTGTACCTCCCTAGCATTTACACGTGTTGGAAAAGAAGTGTGTTTTATACGAATTTTCTTTGCTAACTTCCAATTTGCTTTTACTATCACTATTTGAGGTGCATTTTTGCCTGTGCTTAAAGTTTAGAGGATAGGGGTTTAAGATCCTTTGTTCCCATCTGATACCACTCTTGAAGTATCTCAGTGCATTGTAACGGTGAGAAATTCTAAATTAAAAGGGGCATGAAAAGCATTTCACAGCGGGGTTTTCCATTGGATAAGGTTTTTCTGTCCAATTCCCATCCTCCAGTGCTAGGTATCGCTGCAACGGAGAAGTTGTTGCCAAGTTTTGTTTTCAGGTTTTATTGGAAGATGAATGGGAGGAGATGTATTTATGCTTCTCACTGAGCTAAGAGCAATTTAAGAGATACTGTTCAAGATAAAAGCTAAATCCATTTCGTTAAAAGTATGGACATAACTTTGGATAGTTTCTTTAAGTAACCAAAATAGGAGCCCAAGAAGGGAATTAGGTTTTATAAACCGCAACATCACTTACAGAACAACACAGGTAATTAGGTATAAAAGCATATGGTTGAAATTACCATGACAAACCACCTGACATTTGGAATTTGGGATTACAAATACATCCCATCCTGAACACTGCTCATTAGTCTAGAGCTCACAATTCACATAGACAAGTATCAGCAGATAATTTTTCAGTGGGAACAGCTATGGGAATTTTGGATGGAGACAAATGCCAGTGTTTGATAACTGACTGCAACCTCAAAAAACATCTGGAAATTAAAACAAATTAGTACTCAAACTACTTTTATCACTGACTGAAAATATTATGTGGCAGGGGATTGTTTACCTGGAATGCTCTCCAGTTTTCTGCGAAGCTCCTCATTTTCTTGTTGCAATGAAATTACCTCCTGTTCTAGCTCTTGACACCGAGGGCAGTAGCCTTCTTCCTCTTCCTCCTCTTCCTCCTCCGGAAGCGTAGAAGACGATGGGTGACCATGAGATTCAGAAGTTGCGGGAGATGTCCATCCACCTAAAGTGTGCACTGGAGAGGTTGAAAGTGGATCCACATCTGCCAAATGGCTAAAATCATTTACTGATGAGGTGTTCTGAGAAGGGAAGCTCCCAGAAAGCAAATAGTTCTGAAGGGAATCAGTAAAAACTCTCAGAAAGGCTGAGGTTTGTTGTTTCTTTTGCATATACTGCATCTCTATGTCTAAAATGTCTGACGTCTGACTATGGACCATTTTCCCAAGCTGACATTGCTCTTGTCTTTCACTATAATTTGGGTTTTCCTGCTTTATACAAGAAATCATGGACTGAGAGTGATTGTTGTCCAGTAGTTTTCCACCACAATTTAAAAGACTTAGAACCCGGCTGCATTGTTGGGCAAAGGCATCCAGAATCATTCGACTCTCTGAAACAAAAGAAAAGATGAATCACAGAAACCTAACGCAAAAGGTTATGCCAGGCAGCAGCAGCTAGATGAATGTACACAACCATTTACAGTAGCATGCATTTTATTTCTGAACACATTAAAATTATGGCTTCTGCTTTAATACTTCTGCAACACTGTGATTTAAAACAATCCTGACTTTGCTTCTATTTTGAGAGTGCTCTTGTGCCCTTGCTGTTAATCAGAAATGCATTGTGATGATAGTCACCGCTTAGTGCCATGTTCTTTCAGAGGGATTAAGGCAGGGAAATGCGGAAGAAAATACAAATTCCACTCAATTTGCCACAAGTAAATGTTCAAGGAAGTATTTCTTTTGAAGCACATTTCAAACCGCTGGTGGGCATTGCCTGTGTGTCTTTGCAGGACATTGTGCTACATCTTCTTCCTATGTCCCGTTCCTCTCTGACAAGGCTTCCAAGCTTCACTTTTTCTCCTTTTCATCTTTGCAGCACTTGCTTGACATTGGGCCTGGGCCACTTCCCATGACCCACACCAATGTTATGGGCTTTGTTTCTGTTCCTTTTCCTTTATGTCCCAAATAAGTCCAGAAACAATTCAGGAGCAATAGGCACAAAAACCTCTTAAAAGCATCGAATGTATAGCATGAAGCTCCTCTGGTCTGAGGACCAGTGCTTTTTGTCCTGACTTTCCATGAGCTTGTGTGCAGGCCACCACCATGCTGTGTGGTTGTGGGGCTGGGCAGCAGGTTTTGGAGGCAGCAGCTGGGTGTTGGAGGCAGGATAAGCATGCCATGCCGTACCTGGTCAGACCTACCCTGACTGACAGGAGGTGTCAACAGTCTAAACCTCAATAATAGTAGGATGTTTTACTTCTGCAGTGCCTGCCTATGCAGAGTCACGCTGCCATAACAGTGCTTGGACCACACGTAAAATGACCAAGACGCTTGCTTCTGACTTATGGTCTGACCTGTCAGGTTCCCTGATAACAATAATGACTTTAAAAAATACTTATTTATGGCTTACTCATAGCTGAGTTCCTCTAGGTGCCTAACGTTTTGCATGAAATAAATAAATAAATAAAAAGTGGTAGATTTAAGCGCTGCCAAATTTGGAGAGCTCTTCTCAGACAGGCTTGACTTTTAGAAAGTGACAAACGCATTCCCTTTTGAAAAGGCAGCCTGCTACAGATGCACGAAACTAAGCACCCCAAACCTTCATTTAACTTAACCTTATCACTAGAGATGAAAAGCGTAGCCTCATCACACTGATAAAGCATAAAGAACAGAAACTTTCAGAATTCATTCCATTAGGAGGTGGGACTTCTCACGGTACTTCTCCGTGATCCAGGAGATATGCTTTCTGGTGGAAAACCTACATCATCCCGAGGTTAGTACAGCTGTCCTGAAGAATATTTGAAATGACACTAATTTGAATTTTTACCATTCTCCAGTTGTCTATGAAGAGGGAAAGGGCTGGGGCAGCATACAAATGCTCTACGTCTTGAATGCAGCTGGAGGAGACAACCCGAGGACGTCGTCTTCTGAGGACTCAAAGGTACGAACAGGGACGTGAAGTGGACAAAGAAAGGGAAGGTGCAGTGCTGGGTGATGAGGTGACCAGGGACGAGCCAAGAGAGCCCATCAGCCTGAGAAAGACCGGGGGGCCCTGAGACCATTTAAAGCAGCCCTGCAATCTCCCCCTGTGCCAACGAGTCACACCGCACCCTCGTTTCCTACACGGACTCCACTCGCCAAGCAGGACAGATCCCTCTGACACATCTCTCTGTGATCAAAAACACTGACTAACCTGATCCATCTGCACTGCAAAAGCAGAGTGGGTGCCAGCACCGGGCAGTGACCGCCTGGCTCCTGCAGCAGCAGGGGCTTGATAGCCTCCATACCCATCTTCACTTCTTCCCTTATACTGAATTAACCCAAGGACGGCTGTCTTTAACCCTCACAATTCAAGTGCAAAATAATATAAAGCAGCACAACAGATGTAACATGTTTTAAAAGCATGGAGCCCCGGCATCATTGCATCGTTCCAACTGGGAGCTACCGACAAAACAAAAGGAGACCAAGAAACCAAACTACCACTGACACCCTCAAGTTGTGTTTTTTGTGTCTTATGTCTTTACTTCACACATTTTCCCTTTAAAAATATGAGAGGATGATATCGATTGGAACTTTGCAATCCTACTACAGAGCAGTTTTTCATTCATTTTAATCCTATAATCCGATTCCAAACCTGAAGTCATATTTACTGTTTGTATTTTAATCATTATGGTCCCTGTTGAGAAAACAGTTACTCATTTTTTTTGCATCTCCTTGTTGCAAGGGGACAAAATATGAATGAAACAACTGAAAAGGCATTAGATTAGTTTAAGAGATGTTATGCTAATATTATGGTTTCTGCTAAAATACGGCAAAAAGTAACTTGACATTTCAAATACCAGTTTTGAAGAATGCTCTAATACACACTACCATCAGTAAAGATAAAATTAATGATTAGTTTTGTTGTAAAATTCAATGCATTACGCACATTCACTGTGATAATGGCTTAAAATGCAACTGAGATTTTATACCGAAATGACAGCATTGATTTAATCTTCAGTTCAGTATCAGATCTACTACAAAGACACAATAACGGCAATTACTATTTTTTTTCTTAACTTCAACCCATACTCAAAGATATAAAAAGGAGAGCCGTGACTAGGCAGGGTTATTCTGCAATGCTAGCACAAGGATTCGGAGATGCTTTCTGTGGGTACCACTGGGCAGCAACAGGGAGGGATGCTCTCGGCACACGTTCTGGACACATCTGGCTCCGTGCTGAAGCATGTACCACTGCGAAGTGACCGGTACACCAGAAACAGCACACGTACCCACGGTCTGAACAACCCTGAATGAGAATGATAGCTACGGTTATTTCTTGTGATGGAGAAAAAATAAAAACAAATGCTGCCCATTTAGCATTTATCGTAGAGCTCAGTATTTCAGCTTTTACAGAGTGACTGTAATTAGAGATGCAAGCAGTGTGCAATGTCTAATCGCTAAGAAATGACAAAAAATTATTTTTATGTGAGCACTACTGAATAATCACTGATCTAGGATTCTTAATTGATTTAACGTAATGTATATATTTTCTAGGAAAGCAAGATTCTGTTGAAATGACTGCACCAGACTGAAATAGTGTAAACCGTTTATTAAATTCTTATTGTGACATTCCTCTTCCTTATTATGATGCTCACCAACCATGTAATTCTAATGTGTCAGCCCCTGCGCAGTCTTTAGCCTTACAGAACTTGTACTGACTTTAACCCCGATTGTGCCTGAAGGTGGACTTGCCAGATTAGGCCCATCAAGTGCCAACAGATCATGATTAACTTGCTAAAAGCGTAAGCAGTTCGAAGCAGGCAGTTTCTTTTGAGCGTGCCAGCGATCAGATGTCAACACACGGCAAATCAGGTACCAGCTCCCAGATACAGCTTTCATCTTTACCTCTCATTGCTGCTGAAACAGGTGGTTTCTTGGCTATCCAACTGCCAGACTAAAACCAAGGTTTTAATAAGAGCAAACATCTGAAACTCAACCTGGTGAATTACACGGATGCATCAGAAAAGCTGTCTGGAAAGGCTGGTGGGTATAAATCAGGTTCTACACCTGAAGATCTTTTCAATACTAAGCCTAGAGAGCTTTGCTAATAAAGCATTGTGCTGGGTCTCAGTGGATCTGGATTCAGGTGTTGGCTTTTCCATAGCTTCCTTTTTGACCTCGGGCAGATGGTACAAAAAGATGTCTTTTTAACTATTGAGGGGGTCTGAATACCATACGTTCTCCCCTTTAAGGATTTTCACTAAGATTTGAAGGTCCAAGTTTCTTAGCAATAACCTCACTCTTCACCTTGCAGTGTTTCAGATTTTTCTCTCTCCATTTGTTGAATTATTGTATTATTATTGCTTTAGATTCCAGGGTAGCATCTTTGTACCCCCAAATGGCTTTGTCCTTGTATACAAACTTTTTCATTACACGCTGAGATACAAACACTGCTGCAAATGCCCAAGTCACAAAATCGAGAGCATCTGACACCATGACTAAGGGATGCTTTTTGTGGGTGTCCTGCATGGAGACACTCCAGCAGATGAAGATTACAAGTGTTTGGCCATTTCAGAACTGATCTATCTACTCCAGATGAGTGTTTCCAATTTCTTGGTTAAGGGCAAGATGATCATCTTCACCTTTCTATTCACATAAAAAAAATTCTCTCTGGACATGATAGAACTTGCTTAATTGGTCTCATTAAACATGCCAAGATCTTAGCACTGGAATGACACCTCTAAGACAGCTCTGCTCATCTTTCTTTGCTTTCAAGTAAGCAAGGCACAGCGTAAGGTCTACATCATGTTTTCCCTAAGGAAAATGAATTGCTTTTGGGGACTGTGATACTGCTTAATGTAAATGCTACCAAAGGCAAAGACATGTTATTCGAATTATTTTCCTGGTATGAAAACAGACTAATAAACAATAAAGGAGAAAATGGGTATCTGCCCATGCCTTGAATGTGCACGTGTGGCTTACTCTGTATAACAGCGGTCACAGTAACCACTGTTCCCTGGAGAAGAGGGAAGGGTTGTGTTTGCGGCACAGCTCCACATTTCTCACCGTGAGATGACATTTCTCAGGCTGAGAGATGGGATCTCAAGCTAGATCCTTCCTGATGATGACGCAGGGTGGAGAATCTCTGCTCTTCACCCTTCCCACAGCCCCTCTCCCTGCCAGTATTCTGGAGTCTGGTGGCCAGGGCAGTGTCTCAGAGGACTGAAGATGATGCCATTAATTCTTGGCATGAGCTCTAGCCATTAGGAAATGCTTCAAAACACTGTAGCATCCCTACTCCTCCCCTTGTGGCTGTTTTAAGTGCCCGCTCTCAAAAGCGAACTTGGTGCTCTGAATCCCCAGGTGCCAGAAACGTCATGCCTAAAGATTAAGAATCAACTGCATCAAGTGTTTAAGTTGCTACTCCGGAGTTAGACATCCCAGGGATGGGGCTTTGCTAGCCAGCTTGCTTGCTGGCACATGTCAAGTACCAGCAAAAAGAGGGGAACCACTGAAACAGGTATCCCTACAGAAGTGTGATCTGCAGCCCTCTATCACTTCATTCAAGGAAGCCTCTGTGCTATGTGCTATGGCTGAGCCAAGTGGAAAAACCCTGCAAGCCACCAGTGGCAACTGTCTGCCTTCTGCAGAGCAACAGCAGGCAGCGCACCACTGGTGGTAATAACCTGTACAAAATTCCACTTCTGCACACTGTAGCAAGTTTTTGGTTTGCATTCTTCAGTTTTGCCTGATTTGCTTGGTAGCCAAGTCTCAGCTGTGAGAAGGGTATGTTGGGACCTACAGGAAAGCCCAGATGTGCAGGTGATGGGGCAGGGACTGCAAAGAACTTCAGCGCACAAACAGCCACGTTCTTTTTCAGCACAGACTGAAATCAGTGACAAACGCTGAAGCCTGCCCTAGCTCCTGGTTAGCACAGTCCACAGAGGTAGGAGAAAGTCCAAACTTCTGCTCATCAAAGCCCAGCTGGCTTTGCTGTGAATATGGCCTCATATATCATCTACCAGACAGCTGAATGTCTTCCATGGCGTAATCTGCTTCTGTGAAGAAATGTAGGTGTCACATTTATCAGCGGTGTTTTGATTGCGGGCCACAAAAATACTGAAATAACAGCATTCGGGCATTTAAAATAAGCAGTAGTTTCAAGAACAAAAAAGGCAAATATGACCTTCTGCTATGGATCCTGGGACCGTGCGTCAAGAGCAGCGAATTTTCAGTCTAATCTATTCAAGTATTAAACTTTTTTGGTAAAGTACTTGAATTATTTGTAACAAGACACAATAAATTCATCCCGTACACGGCTGCTTGTGAGCGAAAACACACATTAAAACATAGCCATATATCCTATTAACTAGCATATCTCCCTGTTTAGTAAAGAAATGTCATCACATTTGTTACAAAGGCAAACAGCAACATACCAAAACAGGCTCCAATTTTTCTAAATAAATAAATCAATGGTGTGTCAAAAATTAACAGATGAGTTAATATACCCGACGTTATCAAAACCAGATGGTGCTTCATAATATTCATCCTGTTCAGTCAAACCCTGAATATATTCTGGACCATCAGTATATAAAATAGGATGCTGCTATTTGTGATGGCAAACAAAAGCAATCATGCCTGCCAAGCACATACTATAACAGGCAGCATTTCAGCTCTGCTAGACAGAAAGTAATTAGAATGCTTTTAATGTCCAAAAGAATGATGCTGATAGGCTGCCACAGATGTGTAGATTTATGAATATTTATATGGTGGTTTATAGCTGACACTTTTATCAGTTGAAGAAGATAAAATATCTGCCTGACTCAAAAGCTTGACAGTCAGGTTAATAAAATCTCATTAAAGAGAATGACCTATGCAATTATATAGGATTTATTGTAATTCATTTTTGATTGTACTCTGCTTAAAGATGCAATTTCCCATTTCCTGATGCCAAATTTAGGTTGCATATCAAGATCTACGTGGTTTTTAACTCCGAGCCATCACCAGAAGAAAGATACGCGCTCGGCATCTCGCTATCTTACACCTTCCAGGAAGAAAAAAAAAAAAAAGAAAGAAAAAAGAGAAGAAAAACACCCCAAATCCAACATCTCTATTTCGCTCTCCCGCTCCTCACCAAGCTTCGTGCCCGGGGAAGCAGCCGAGCCGCTTCCTCCCCGCCTGAACCGCCGCCCCTCCGGCTGCCTCCCCCCTCCATCCCCAGCCTCTTCCTCTGCCCACGGGGACCCCAAAGCCTCCTCCTCTCCCCCCGGACCCTCCCCAAAAGCCGCTTTCCTCCCCAAAAAGCCCGGAGCTGCCCCGGCTGCAAGCCCCCCCCCCCGGGCGGCCGCTCGCCCCGTCGAACCGCGGCCCCGACGGGAGGAGCGCGCCCGGGACGGCCGGACGGAGGGACAGCGGGACGGACAGCCGGACAGCAGGGCGGACAGACGGAGGCAGGGGGGGGTTACCCGGCTGCCTCCCCCCGCTTCAACGCCAACTTTACTCGGGACCTGCCCTTCCGACGTGCGGCCGGAGCCGTGCCGCTTCGAGCCGGGGGTCCCCCGGCGGTGCTGGGGGGGGCTTCCCATCCCTCCTCCCCCTCGGGCGGGCGCCCCCGCGGCCCCCCCAAGCCCCGCCGAGCCCGAGGCGAGGAGTTGCGGGTACCTGCGCTCAGCTCCGCGCCGCCGCCCCCCGCTCCCCCCGCCGCCGGCCCCGCCGCCGCCGCCGCCGCTCCCCCCGGCGGGCAGGGGCCGTAGCGGCCCGCGGAGCCCGGTGCGGGCGTGCGGGGGTGTCCGTGCGCGGCGGCGGGGCGTGCGGGCCCGTTGGGGAAGGGCGGGTAGGGCAGCGGCTCGGCGGCGTGCGGGAAGGGCTGCCCCGCTGCGCGCCCCCGGGGCACCTCCACCATCGCGCCGGCTCTCTCGTAGCGCCTGGCCAGCGCCGCCCGCTTGCCGGGGAAGGTCTTGAGGACGCTGTAGGGACCCCGCTGCTTGTAGATTTTGGGGGTGCTGGGCCCCTCCTCCGCCGCCCGCATCTCCTCCTCCTCCTCCATCCTCCTCCTCCTCCTCCTCCACCTCCTCCTCCTCCTCCTCCCCTGGCCGGGCTGTGGCCGCCGCCGCCGCCGCCGCGGCTCGTCTCTGTGGCACGGCGGGGCCCCGGCGCGGCGGGGCGCCGGCCTGATTGACAGGCGGCCGCGCCAATGCCTGGAGGGAGACGGGCGGCGACCGCCGAGTGTTTGGGGCGATCTCTGCTAATGGCAACGGGGCGGGGAGGCGGGACGTGGCGGGGCCGCCCCCGGCCCGCTTCCCCTCACGGAGGGTGCCGGGGGGGGCGGCCCGGCTCGCCGCGTTCCCTCACGGCCCGGCCCGGCCCGGCCCCGCGGGGGCCGCCCCTAAAACTTTGTGGGGTTTCCCCCCCCGCCTCACGAGTCGGCCCCGAGAGGAGCTGTGACCTGAGGGTCGCGGTCCCCCGCCGAGAGAGCGGCGTGTTGTGTGCGTGTGTGCCCCCCCCTGTTATTAGGGGAGAGATAAATAATGCCGTAAATAAAAGTATTTGGGAGCGCAGGACCTGTCAGAGTTGATTAGGGCACAGAGGACATTTTCTTTCTCATTATGCAAAAGCGTTTCATGGTGAAATAAAAAGAGGTTTCGCCGTAACTCATGCATGTCAGATTTCCAGGAATCCGGCAGATTAATCACATTTAGCATTATTTGCAATGCCCCCCCCCTCCCCACCGCACACATGCACCCCCCTGCCCGCCTTTGGCCAGCCGCTGAAAATTGGGGACACGCGGGGCGCAGCCACGTCCCTCTCCCCTCCAGCGCCTGCCCAGACCCTTTCAGGGACAGTTAAGAAATAATGAAATGCTGGTGAAAGACAGCAAGAGAATGAGATGCCATCGAGAGACGTTTCTGAGAAATGGTGGAGATCTGGGGGAGATGTGAGACAGCTGAAACTGAATGATATGTTGAAGAAAAATAAACGATAACAAACCGCTCGCTCTTCCCATTCTTTTCTGCGAGGCAATTTTATATTTTGCATTAACATTTCCCTCTTTCTGTCCCACTTCCCTCCTGCTCTTGCTGCTGTAATTTATCAGGATTACAATAAGCCCTCTGGCTTTTGGAAGTAAAATTACAGAACACCTTAGTTATATTTAAGCTGTGGCGGTGGGAAATCATTCCTCTGTCATCACGTGGAGTTTCGGCTACTTATTGTGGTCATCGCTCTCCCATTTCAGCTTTATTTATTTA
Source organism: Anser cygnoides (assembly GCF_040182565.1). Classification (NCBI taxonomy): domain Eukaryota; kingdom Metazoa; phylum Chordata; class Aves; order Anseriformes; family Anatidae; genus Anser; species Anser cygnoides. The sequence goes on from NC_089876.1 coordinate 25,334,435, forward strand.
GTCGGAGTCGGGCTTGCTGGAAATGAAAAGCGACCCTTCGCTACTGATGTAATTAACTCCTGCAGTCTTTGGCCCCTCTCCGGCAGAAAAGTACAGCTAACTTCCACAAGCTGGGTTTTATTTCACGCGGGGCATACGGAGAGCAGGGCTGCTTCTGCTTCTGATTTTTGTGACAAGTAGGATAGATCGATTCTTTGTAGCAGCCAAAAGCCTCTAAATAAAGGCTAGTGTAATAGAAATCACTATTTTGCTTAAGCAAAATCAATCATAAATCTTTGTTTTCCAACTGACTCTTTGATTGCCTGTGCTTTAAAAAAAATATTGTACTGTAATGCAAAAGAGAGAATGGAAATAACTGGGAGAGAAACGTTGCTCCCACTTCAAAATGACGTGTTTAGATGATGAGCTTCAACAATTTAGTGTTGGAAAGCCGTTGAAGAATGGACACGGAGGCCATCGTTTGCTCAACAGCTGGCCCTGTCCGTGTCCTCCACCTCCTGTCTTTGTCTCATCTGCCACAGCTACAACCCACAGCTATCTGAGGCCAGTAGGGCAATAAAATCGTATAAAGTTAGTATTAGGCTCTTAATAGTTAGATTCAGATAAATTCAAATAAACATTCCCAAATTAACTGCTCGACTGCACTGAGTTGAAGGAAACAACCCTTGCTTGCCTCAAGCCTCCCTATGGGTCCCTGCAACTCAGCTGGCTCCAGGCCAAAGCTGGGTCTGTGTGGACATGAAGGTAGAAGCCGATTTGGGGATAACGAGGTCTGAAGCATCTGAAATGGGCTGGGGACCTCAGTCAGGAGGAAAACGGAGCCCATACTGTATGCACTGAATTTCCTTCTGTAGAGGTTTCTGACAGTGCCCATCGTTGGACTACCAAAATGACCCTTCAGCTGTCTTGGCTTTTCCTCTGCTCTGCTCTCTGTGACTCTTCTGGGGCTGTAGACCTAAAAATGTGTTTCATTCTGTTTTGTTTTCCCTACTTTCCTCCTATGACTCTTTTCCCCCAGTTTGTGGCCCAAAGGCTGTGTGTCATGCCTAACCTGCTTGCCTCCTGCAGCTGAACCCCATAGAGCTTTTGGCTTTGCAGGTTGCCCCTTTTTCGGGGAACACCATTTTCCTTAGAAGCTCCAACCAGGTATGCAGCCACTTTTGGAGGTGGAATAACGTGACTTTGCAGTTGAGGAGCAAGGCCCTAAAGTGGCAAAAAAGCAGGCTGGGTTGAGTGATGGTGTCAAGATCTGGGGCAATAGATGCTGCTGCACCTGTGCGAGACATTTTGGGGTGGACATCCCTCTTCCATGCACCACCGCAGCTCCCTGTGACACATTTTACAGCACCAGAGGGATCTCGTGGGCAACAGCATGTGGTCATTAAATTACTAACCGTTTAGCTCTGAATTACAATCCTGTTTTGGTTGCACACCAGATTAAACAGTTAGCACGTTGTCCTCAACCTTGATTATCCCCCCCCCGAAATAGCCTTAGCTGATACCAGCAGCTCATTTCAAGAAAGCCAAACACCTTAATTTCCCTTAGACTGCACAACCACTTGGGATTTGACCCTGAAGCAATGACTGAGTCTTTGCCTACCTGTTTATTGATGCAAGTTTCCCTTGGTTTACTGACACCAAGGGTTTGAGATCTGTAACAGGATTTTTTCAGAGTACTCTGAGTGAGCGGAAAAAGGATGGGGAGGAACTGACCCTCAAGAAAAAGAAAAAAAAAAAGCTATTCAACACAAAGACAAAGGGCACAACGAAATATAAGAAACCCAGCATTGCTGCAATATATGCTCTCCTGCTCCTAGAAATCACTGCGAGGAGAATATTTGTCAGTATATAGAAAAATACCCAATCTAGACACAGGCTATCAATCACTGAACATGCCTGTGTTGAAGGTACCGTGAGGTACTCAAAGAACAAAAGTGTGATTCATCTCTATCTTCCGAGCAGGGGCTAAATCTCGTGCTACTTATTCATGGAAGCAGAGCTACAGTGCTAACGAAAGCATGCAGGATTTGGCCATGAACTGCCAATATTGCTCTGCACATTTGGAGTACATGATGAGAGCTGAGATTGGCAACTCTCCCCTGTAATCTAAACCACTCTGCAAGCAGGCTAGCCGTAATTTGCTGCCCTAAACATTTAACCCCAGCTAGTTAATTTAAGCTTAGCTCAGTTGCTCATGTTTATGGATAAAGAAACAAAAGGGAGAGCATCAAAAGGAAAAGATGACTGTGGAATTCAATATTTCAGCAGCTGTTGATAGGTAAATGTTATTGAAGTGTGGCATTCAAAACCAAAGGCCTGCATTTATGATAATGAGCCTAACAAGGAAATGAGATTGACACAGCAATTCTCTGTTTTTGTTGTCCCCTGAGGTTAGAGATTATGCAGCGCATGGTTCTGTTTTTAGCCTCTTTGGTGATTCCAACTGTGAGAGACAACGCTGCGCATATTTGTCAAGGTTGCACTTCAATCAGGTGACTCAGGAGCTTTTGGAGGGGGAACACAAATCGCTGGCCTCACTTCAGCCTTAATCCACATCCCATGTCAGAGAGCCGTCGTCTGCCAAGCCATGGGCTTTTAGCCCCTGGTTCTCCTTTGTGCTCACTCAGTTCCTTGCGAAAATGCTTCGAAATAATTGAAATATATCCATCACAGCTACATTGTGTTTTGAGAATTACTGGAATGCTTCTCAATGACATTAATTGGGTTTAAAATATTTTTCTCTTTCTAATTAGTGCAAGATTGATGAGCAGTGGAAAGGGCATTTATACACAGGCAGACACATATTTCCATGCTACATTTGTGTCTTAATAAAATGATAACTAACTGAATTCTTGTGCTGAGTAAACATTGGCAAGACAGAAAATATCCTATAACTGTAGGAGGAGGAAATACCCTATCTTTTAAATGGGACCATATTGTGTAAAAAAAAAAAAAACCAAAAAAAAAACCAAAAAACTGTTTTCCCCGAGGGCTGTAAAATGGATAAATGAATTATTTAAATGTAGTTATGTAGTTAAAGGACACACAGGAAAAATGGCTTTGATACCCAGTGTAGGAAAAATTATTAATATTTTAAGGAACCAATTGTGGACATATGAAAAGCTCATTTTAATTAAAGGTAGCTTACATAGAGCAGTTTGAAGACAGCAGAAGTTGTATAGGGGACCCGTTGCTTAGTATTTTTTAGATATATGTCATGAATAAGACTGGTGACAGAACACATTCATAACTTCATCCTGCCCTGTTGGGTTGGGTTTTGAATAGCACCCCCTCCCTAAGCTCTTGCACAGGCTTAGTGCTGTCATGCTGGCCAGCTTATAACTGCTCGGTCGTGTTTAGACCTCTTCTTGAGGTGCTTCAGGCTTTGAGAGCAGCACCTCTGAAGGTCTGATTGCTGCGGACTGAAGGAGCCAATGCTCTGTAGGGTGAGGATCAAGCTGCTTCACCAAACCAGTGTGACTACCACCAGTGCCCCTATTCCCTGTACCTCCTATACTCTCAGACCTATTATCTGGGATTCAGAAAGGCAGTCCTTGTAGGACGGAAGTCACAGTGACCTAGAACTCAATTAGAGTAGAAAACCTTGCTTTTCCCAAGTAGAGACACTGATGTTTTGTATTGAAGCATTACCCTAGGACCTAGCACCCACACAGTTAGGTGGTTGTTCAGGAGAATTTTGTCAAGCAAGGTGAACATATCAGTCACGGTTAAAACACAGATGGGTTGGACAGGGTAAAACAGCTGGAAGCAGAATCTTCCTTAAATTCACCCAGATGGGCAGTTTGATGGTGGTTCAAACGCAACAGGATATACATGTTCAGTCATGCCGTGTCTACAAAAGCAGAGCTGACTAAGTTTGGTGAACAGCATAGGTCTGGCAGAGCCTGTAGATACTGCTGGTGCTGGAAGCACAGGAGTTGCACCTGGTTCTTTGCTGAAGGTGTGCTTCACCCCAGAACAAATGCCTTTCCCAGCTTTAAATAGGGCCTGTTAGGAACTGAAGGGTGTAAGATTTTCCCTGCATGTGTCTTCATCACTCTTCCATTCTCAAGCAGCCCCTAAAAGTGACATTAAATCATGACAACAACTTGTTCTTAAATGCACAGTTCAAACACTTCATGGAGATGAAATAAAGGGCTTCCTCTACATTAATAATCTTGTAGCAGTAATGCTGGTAATCCTGTGGGAAACCCCCCAGAAAGCTGTCCTCGGGGGCAAAATCATTACTTACAGTCCCAGTCCAGAAAAGAGAAAAGCAAGGGGCAAAACCTGGAATCCCCTGAGACCACGCTCGTGCTCTGAGTGGTGCAGCACAGAATGACTCCACTGGGAGAGGTGCTAAAATCTTCAGAACACAAACAGAACCAGATGACATATTAAAAGAAACAAAAAAGAGACAAAAGTACAGAAAGGCAAAATTGTGTGGGAGCAGGGCCAGGAGACCACTGTGGTTTCAAGCAAGAAGAAATTCTGTCACCCTGTAAGTGCTGTGCGCCTGGGAACATGTCCATCACAAGCTGCATCTCCTTAGGGGGAAAAAGAAAAAGGTGAAACCAAGTTTGCTCAGTGGCAAATGTGCAGATGTTTTATTTGCAGAAGCTGAAATTCACGTGCTGCATCACCCACCGCTGCACACAGATGAGTTCCACCCAAAAGACATCCAGCGGTGATCTTGGAACATCACCTCAAATGAATGGCATCCTGTACAAACGTATGCTTTTACTTGTTTAAATGCAAAGAATCGGAAAAAAAAATGATGTTATGTCTGTAGTTGTCTTAGAAGATGCTACGGTAATAACCGGAGCGTATATCAGCTTTACTCTCATGATTACTGTATCGTGAGACTCTCTCTACGTCCTGGTCATTATTCAGCATCTTCATTATTATATTATTGTTTCTTTGCTATGTGACAATGGGTTTAATTCTTCACATGGGAGGGACACGCCCATCAATGTCAACAGAGCAGTGACAGTTTACTTTAGCCAATGCTCTGTCCCCAAATATCTTCATTTATAGTTCAGGCAATCTTATATCCCCTAGCATCCTTAGAAATATCTGCTGGCTTGGGTGCTGATTTTGCCAGCCTTAGTACAAGAAAAGGAGATGAGAATTTAGGTAATTTACATTATTTTAATCTGGACTAACATTTAAAAATTTACCCAGATCTTTCACTCATCTGGTAGAAGAGTGGCTCTTGAAGGAAGACCTTCATTTTCTTTTAGTGGGATAAAACCCCCTCCTGCTCAGCTCTGTTAATGATGGAGGAAACCATGCTTTCCAAAGAAAGGGCTTTAGCTTACCTAATTGTTGTTTTCAGACCACATATATGTATGAAAGCAAGACATTGTGACTCCTGGAAAATACAAGTAACAAGAAAGCTGTCCGGATTTGCAAGAAAATACATTGCACAAATACAACTGGGCGAAGTATGTACACAGACATGCCCTTTCTTTCTTTACAATTTCTTGCAGACACATCCAGAAAACAAGAAAACTAAATATTAAAATCTGACACTTGCACAGTTAGGATTTTACTGATTCACTTACATAGACATCTGATTAAAAATGCAAATGAGGCTGACTTCTGTGAAAGGCTGACCTGAGATCAAGCTTTCTGAAGACAGGCTATTTCCACTTTGCACAGAAGAAAGAAAAAAAGACTAAAGCATTTTTATTCACCTGGATGAAGCAAAAAAGAAAGAACTATTTATAAATATGTATGAATAAATATTTTATGATATATATGCTGAACAGTTTAACTGTTGTTCAGCAAATACATAATTTGTTAATTTTGCCTGCTTTCACTGAATAATTTATTCAACAGATCAGCTTTTTTAATATTCACTAGATGATCGGCTGATCAAATCCTGTTAGCTGAATACGTTATTTGATTTTTTTGCCCTTTTCAAAAATCACTTAGTTTATTGGAAGAACATTGCTGTGATTTATTAGAGGTATATTCCATCCAGTCCATGGTGACATTCTTCAAGAGTAACCTCCGAAGACAGTAGATTTCTTGCTCCTGTCATATGATATTAACCTTTTGTAATCCTCACACGCATTAGATGTCTTTGACCAGGGAAATAAAACCTCATGTCCAACAGCTCCCTTTTGTGTCACACATCCATGACAACATGTGTATGATGCAGTTTATTTTTTATTTGATGACTGAATATTGAATTATTTAGATTAGCTACATCAATCAATCCTGCATTCTGGTTCATCCAAGCGTCTTCCCTACAGTTCACTCAGCAATGCATCTCTGCACAGGATTTCTTCTAGCCCCTAAAATTGTCGCATAGCTTCAGAGAGACCCTGACATTACAGTGCAGAACAAGATGCAGAAAGGACAGTGTCTAATCCTTTACAAGTCAGCCTTGAAGTCAATCATCTTGTGTCCCTTTGTAGCTAGAGAAGGACTTCTTACATTTCCTACTTGAAAAGGGAGATTCCTAGCCTGCTATTGTTCTGTCTTTGCACCTGGGGAGGTCTTCGGAGATCAGGAAGTAAAGGCATGACATCATACATTTGGAGCATTATCTTATGATTTATAGTGTTATTTTACATTTTTTTTGTAATTTTTAAAGCTTCTGAGGATGTGCTTTTTCTCTTAAGTTACTGAAGCCTAAATACTTGAATAAGGCTAGCTTTGTAAAAAAAAGAGGCTGTGAAAAGCAGCATCAATTCAATTTTTTTAAAAAAATCCTTCTACAGCTAATTTTCTGTAAAACTGCTCTATAAGACCTATAGTAAATAGAGAATAAACAACAGGGCAGTAGCACACGAAAGGATTGAGAGCAGCACTCTGCAACAGCCTGTGTAACTTTGTTTGTGCTGTTGCCATCAAGACTGATGCTGACATCTAGTACTCAGATGTGTGTGCCATAATCTGTGTGATACAGCCTAATGTATTCCATATTTCAATACGCATGCATATGTAATAGGCTATATAATATTCCATACAAAAATTGCATTAAGAAAATGTTAAAGTTGCCTAATTCGGCATTTAAAAGTCAGGAAATAAAATTAAGGTTGTACATGCAACATTAACTCTGTTCCCTAGTGCATTTGCCTATGATACAGTCTAATTACATGATCAAATATTATTTCTCAGATTATACAGTATAATATCTAGATTTTTTTTTCATCTTCCAAAGAGTGAAGTGAATTATGCAGGACTCAGCCAGATTTCTATAAGCCTCCATATGAAGAGTTTCTAAATAAACATAGACACATCAGTCTGGAAAAGGGATGACTGAAAGAAACCTGACACAGTGTTATAAAACCATGAGTGGTGTGGAAAAGGTGAATGATTACTCACTGTTCCTTCTACTGGGAAAACTGAGGAACATTCACTCAAGTAGCAAGTTTAAAACAAGCCTTTATATGCCATGCACTGTCACACTGTGGGACTCACCACCATTGACTGCCTGGGAGGTCCAATGTGTAATGCACCCAAAAGGCAGCAGAGAAAAATGTACAGCATATTTCTCTCTCTCTCTCTTTTTTTTTTCCTTTTTTTTTTTTCCTTTTTTTTTCATGTGTGTGTGCGCTAATTATTAAATATGAGATGTGGGTATGCTGTCCATGCCAAGAAGTCACTGTATTGTTGGTGACTAGGAGCTGGGAGCATCTACCTGGAAAAGGCTGGAAGGTTTCATCTTCCTCCTAGTCTTCCTCCAAACTACCACTGCTGACCAAAGTTTTGGACGAGTAGCAGTTACCAAGGTTTCCATACAAAGTAATGATGATGATGGTGATGATGATGATGATGGTAATACCTGGTATTTGGGATCCCAGCCACAAGGAAAGAAGAGGTGAGTGCATGCCCCTTGTCTAGGGAAGATGCGACCACTATTTACCAGCTGAGAACCCCATCCTCTGAGCCACGTCATACAGCAGACATTGCCGTGCCCATAATCTGACCTAAGAACATTGTGGGGCTGTCCCTGCCTCCACTCCTCCTCACTGCTCCATGCTCTAGCAGGATCTTGCTTTAGGTCTGTAGACCAGGATGTTTTAAGAACTAAGTGGAAGACTCGTACAACTGTATCCTTCTCTGTATTCCCCCACAGTTAGAGGCACACATAGCTGTGCCTCAGTGGCTTCTCTTCTGACTCAGATACCCAAAATGTTCATTATATGATTGTTGCATCCCACTTCTGGCTGGCATGGGATGCCCTCAGTGGACCAGTGAGAGACTGTGTGCATCCCTGGGAGCTGTGGACCAAAGGGACCCAAAGGGGTGTTGGAGATGACACCCACCAGGCACAGGTTGCATTCCCACATGAGCTTGTGCCGAAGTGCAGCTTAATATCTGACAGCACTGCCTAATGCATGGGAGAAGACTGGAGAGGGAAACTTAAGTGGGGCTGTTTTCATATGGCATGGAAGTGTGTGTCAGAAAAAAGCAGGTGGAGATGACAGCCATGTGATAGACAATATTCACAATAAATTCCATTTACCTTGCATATATTATCTGCCTGCTTCACCTGCACTGTGACTGCTAATTCATTTCTACCAGTCTTTTTCTCATGCTAATGAGGTTTAAACAATTGTTGGTAAAAACTGAGTTGCTAGAGAAATGGTCCTTTCTTTTCCCAAAATGCAGAACAGTCCTTCCTTCACTTGCTGACAGGCCTGAAATGACAGCGTTATTCCACTGGCAGCTCTAAGGTCTGTTATTTCACTCTGTTGAATCTGGGAGTCAGTATTTTATACAGTTAAAGAACAGCAAATATTAGTTCGGGGTAGCAGATTTTTGTGAAAGGCTTGTCAGACAGCAAGATATTGTATATAATTAACAGGAAATAACCTATAATTAAAAGATTATGTATGTACAAAGGTTATTTTGGGAAAATCATGGACAGTTTAGAAAATATATTAGTGATATTTATTCCTTCTGAAGTCTGAGATTCTGCATGCCTTTGCAGATAGAGCAATATAAAAACAACATTTTTTTAAGGCCTCAATTCTTAATTTTGTGTCCTGTAAAACGTCTGTAACATCTCAAGATTACATCTGGCTGAGGTGCCAAATAAAAAAAGCTGGTCTGTCTTTACAGAGGGAGGAGTTAATTTTCTGTACATGGAGAAAAACAAGCTTGATGCTTATGCCTGCCATGCTACAGTGGCTCATACAATAGGATTTTCAGGCAGGGAGGGGAAAAATAAATGTGAGAGGAATTATGATCCTGTGGTAAGGACTCAAACTTCCAGTGCCGACTGTGTGCAGGATTTGTCACTCACCCTGCAGGTGACAGCATCACAGGAACAAAGCACAAAGGCATTGTTGTCCATGAGCATGTTCATACGGTTCTGTCCAGTTTGTTGCTGTTATAAACTCAGTCCCAACTTGGTACTAGTTAAATCCCCTTTTTAGACCAAACCAGTCCTTATTCCAGAATGAAAAGCAACAAGATGAACATATTTACATTCCTCTTTCTACATTCCTCTTTGTACATCTTTCATCTTTCTTTTCTTCTTATATTTACTCTCCTGCCTGTTTTTCTTCTAATTTTTTTGATACTTCATTTACTGGTTCATCCCACCTAACAAACAATCTGGGGTTGGAAAATTCATAGGGGAGGGCAGCATCAGAGATTTTGGACACTGACTGCTGTCCTTTAACAAGTCACACTGGGCATTTTAAGATTTATGAGATCTCAGCTCTCTGTCTGCTCTTACCCCCAAAGTTTTCTGTTCTTGTAGCCTATCACAGGAAGAATAAGGAAAGAATATGGTTTTGTGATGTATCTGTGTGGTTCACAGTCTGAGCCTACGAGTTGGTCTGCCCACAAAGCAACAGAAAAAGAAACAATGTTCAAACACCTGAGATCTCAGGAGCTTGCACCTGCAGGTAGGAGCAACCAGAGAGGGCTTCTTTTGAATATCAGGAATGACAAAGATACTTAAGGAGGCAGGAACTTATGGTTTCATTTGTGCAGACTGATAGAAGCCATTAAATGTTTGCAAAGCAGTTTTTCCCTGTAACATTACACTTAATGGGAACAAATTAGCTGAAAGATATGATTGCAAGGATGGTAACAGCAGGATTCTGCGTGAGCTCTGAGTTTACAGAGCGTTTTTTTTCTGCTCTTCCATAAAGGAAAGAGCTCTTTATGCTTAACTTCTGTGGAATCATATACATACATTTAAAGCAAATAAAAGAGGACATAACTCTTTGCCCTTAAATTGATTTAAGTTAGATGATGCACAGACATGGATGAGATGTAACTCGGAGCATTCTTTAGGGCTGGCACAGTTCTTGTAGAACAGGACTTGTAAAAACAACAGGATGAGCCTGGTTATAGTGAATTAGTAGAAGTTACACGGCCCAAATTCTATGTTAAATGGGTAAAATGTTAATGCTGGATGTGAGAAAATAAAAAGTTAGGGAGAGAGCATTAGTAAGACATTCACAGAAAGAACTGGGTGAAGATGTATCCAAACTGACTTCAGTTCCTGGGCTGTGGGACTGTTATCAAAACTGCTACTCAGTAAATCAATAAGACTTTGTGTGAGAAGAGAAGCACCCCAATCCCTATGTCTTAAAGCTATCGCCATCAGAACGTGCACTGATGTCCAGCCACATGCTCTAATACAAATGAAACGTCTCTGAAGCTTAGTTCTTCCATGTTTCTTTTCTAGATTTGCTATATTAGACTCCTGCTATTCCTAGCGTCATACCTGAACCCTATTACAACAAAGAAACTGCAGAGGACATATAATTTCAACACCACTATGCAATATTTCACGGCTAGTATATGTTGTGGACTTATGCAGTGCTCAGTTCTTACAAAAAAAAAAAAAAAAAGTTTAGGGGTTTTCCCAAGACCATATAGCAAAGCTAGCAGAGCAGAATATGATTTAGGACCATCCACCCACCATATGGCACTCACTTCTCCATCCTATGCTGCTTCTTGATCATGCTAAGTTAGTCACAGCTCTAGCAACAGAGATAGGAGGGGTTTTTTATTATCCTCAGCACAGTAATGATACCTCAGGCCACAGTGACAAGTAATTGAAACAACGGGGGTCTCAGAGATACTTAAAAGCAGAGGTCTTAAAATATACAGAAGCCGGTGTAGACAAATGCAATGTGTAACTAATAAATTGCCAGCTATCTGCAGGGCAGGATTGGAGCCTGAATTCGGTCATTCCAGAGAGTTCCACAGTGCCACTTGCATTTTGCCATTTACACCTCAGAGCGTAAATCTCCATCGAGCCAAGGCTAAAATAACAGCAATAATAATAATTAGTTATTCACACATACATTTGCCTAAAGGGATTTCCACTTGCAAATCCCAGGCAGGTGAAGAGTATATTTAACACAAAGGTGTGACAACAATCACATCCAATTACAGGCCCACAGCTATGCAGCGCTGAATATCTATGGCCTGAAACTGATGAGGAGTTAATCAAGTAAATAGCGATCTTTATAAATATTGTTGACTTATTGTGCCATGTTGTGCTGGCCTGTAAATATGTTATGTCATTCTGACAACAGATTTAGAGATGAAAAACAAAACAAAATGTTTCCTCCACAGTTGTATTTGCCCTAAACAGATGTTATGGAGACTTATATTATATGCTCTCAGGAAGGAAGGATACAATCTTCAAGGTAAGACTTGAGCCATTAGACCCACTGATGTGTATTTCTCTGTGTTCATTATTAAATAAGATTGCATTTGATATTTTTCATTTGTCTTTATGACCTATTAATAACACTTTACCTACCCATCAGTGTGTATTTTCTGCATCATTTTATCCAGGGCTTTTGCTTTTAAGATGGTCCTAGAATTTATAGTACTATTCCATGTACTGTATGCATTTTGGGCATATATTTTATGCAGCTGAGATATATCATACTTAACAGAAAGTTTTGCAAAACCATAGTCTCACATTGTAATGAGATACAGAGAGATTAAGGCTATTTTAGTACTTTGGCTACTGGATGGCAGATGAAGGGCAATATGATTAAATGCAAGATAAAACTGTGAGCGGAGTGATAAAACCAGACAAGTACATGAAAGATTCCTCTGTCAGAGGTTTTTCTTATTTGTCATGTAAATATTGCCTGAATGTGCTATTACTGAAACTAAAGTTTGTAATTTTGCACCTAGTAATTCTCCATTAGAGGAACCATTTCATTTATCACTCTGTGATTGTCATAGGGAGAATATGTGACAAAGTCATACAACAATAATCTCCATTAACTCATGCTAACCTGAATGTGCTGTTTACTTCTAGCAATGGGCACCATTTGCCAGGGGTGAGATCTACCAGTGCTGCCAGCATGGCTCTGCAGTGTATATAATCAGTAGCTGGCTCCAACAAAATGCTCAAAAAAGAAAAAGAAAAGAAAAAAAGAAGAAAAAAAAAGGAAAAAAAAAGAAAAAAAAGAAAAAAAAAGAAAGAAAATCAGAATCCTAAGCTCTCCAGATATTCAGCTGGAGGATGTATGTATGTATATATGATGGGTGGTTAATAAGCAGAGGAGGGGGAGCCAGAAGAGCCAGTAGGGTAAGCGTGGCAGCAAGATTCTTCCAGATCTGCACTCTTCAGACATCCCAGTGTCCCACTGAGTTCAGTACGGAAGCATTAAGAGGCTTCCGTCTCTGCAGGTCTCCTGTCCCCCTGGTACTTTCCACAGAGCACAGCTGAGACTTAACCACCTCCCAGAGCTCGTATGGGAGCTGCACAACTGCCCCGTTTGTTCCATGCATTTCTAGCCCCTGGGCTGGATCTAAGCTGGATGTGACCTGCTGCTTGTCCCCTGCCACTCTCTTCCCCAAGGCTCTTCAAGTCACCTGGGGGTGGAGATCTTGCTGTGCAGCCCCGGGTGCCTTGGTAACAAGCTATCTGGATGCTCTTGCTGAAGTTCTGGGGTCCCTCGTGGCTATGGGGCACCCAGGAGTAAAACGGAATTACCATTATAAAAAACCCAATCTTTTCATGTCTGTAATTTGTTCCTGTGTTTGTGTGTTATTGCATTGCATTAAGCTCCCTCTAAAAATAAAAAGCTACAATTCATAATCAGAGAGAGAGAATAATGCTGGGAATCCCAGATTACTGAAAAGGAGAGGAAAAAAACACAACACAAAATTGCTGCCTGAGATGATTAAAGACACTTCAGAATTTTATAAGGAACAGTCAAAATTGCTACTGAAAATGGTGAGAGATAAGGGAGGAAAAGGGTTGGCTATCAGACGGAGAAGTCAGGGTTCTTTTTGAAAAAAGTTGCCATATGGAAATATCCTCTCTGGTCTCCAAGAAAAAAGTGCCAAGAGCAGATACAACCAACGAACATATAGATGATCTGTGTCCCATGCTTCATTCAATCAGGCAATCAAGATAATTAGAAAGTATGGGCAAGATTGATTAATGGCCAAGACAGACATTGAGTTGACCTTTTCTTTATTACTACAGCAGTACATTTAAATAGTCTCCACTTAGTAGGGTTTAAAATAGAAAAGCGAGCTGTTATAGATATAGTAAATGTGTAACTAAGAATGCATGATCTAACACCCCTGCTCTGTAGCTTGCTTCCCACCTTTAATCTCCATGCCACCTCGTCTGAATGTGAACTAGTTTAATTTCTTGAACCCGTGCTCCAGCAACAGTACTAGTTGCTACCTTAGAGGCAAGAATTGATGTAACGGTAGTAAAATAAATATAGCTTTTAATGTTTTTGCATGGAAAACACAAAAATATAGGGGCCAGTGTCACTTTGTGAACTAGCAACAGAAGTGTTATCCAGGAGGTAGGACCAGGTAGGGGAGCTTGCCCAAGGCTTTCATGGTGGCACCCACTGCAGCACCTGTACTGGTTAACCTGGGCTGCTCCTTCTTTGTGCCAGAGCTTCTCTTTGGCTCAGAGACCCACAAGTGGAGACGAAGGAACTGCCATGGCATTGGTGACTGCAACAGGCTTTGCAAACCATAGAGCGGACAGATGTCTCAAGGGGGAAGAAGCTTCACTAGGGCATCTTCAGCTGTATTAGCCTGTCTCCTGGGTATGGAGGGAGAGCTAGCAGGAAAGAGACATCAGACAGAAGAGGCATGCAAGGATGTATGGTACCCATCAAAAGAGATCCTGAGCCAAAACCTGCTGATGATCAATGTTCACCTGAGAGGGGCTGAAAATGTGACACAGGCTACTGGTGGCAGGGGCTGGGCTGACTCGTGCTGCTTGGATGGTGGCACAGGGCTGGACCTCTCCTGGGCTGGGGCCACCATCTGAGCAGCAGACTTCAGGGAAGCTGGAATCAGGTGTGTACCTCCTCCTTTGGAGAAGGGTTTAACCCACCTTTTTATACAAATATCCCTTGCTCTGTGAGAAATGCATACACCTGGAAGGTATTTAGGAAAAAACAGATTCTTGGAAAAAAAAAAAAAAAATAAATTCACACCAGCCTGTGTGGTATAACACAGATGAAATCAGTGCATTTCTCCAGACAATGTTTTTGCAGAAGTTTGTGAAATCTGCAGGAAAATTATGACATTAAGCAGTGTTTACAACTATGCAATGATGTTTGATGCAAAAAGTGTTATGAGAGTTGTTCATTTGCAGTAATCTTTACCACCACTTCCCCCCCCCACACCAGCTATCGTGCTAGCTTTTAAGTTTTGTAGAGTTGAGAGCCACTGACATGTTGCATAAAGTTTTATTTTGTGAGGTATCTCTATTAAGTAGAAATAATCTTGCACCAGCATTGGAGCAGACGTTCTGCTCATGTAAATCAGTAAATCAGCAAATCAGCAGAACTCCTCTGGTGTCAGTAAAACCACCTTGATTTACAGTAGCAGGAGATCTGGACCATACATAGCTTTGAAAAATGGAGGCGTGCATGCATTCCTTGTTTCAAAGGTAGGGGTGTGATTGTTTCCACCTGGACATCACCGAGCTGTGCCCAGCAGCTCCACCAAGGTCCCTGCAGGTGCAGGGGGATCAGGGCTTGCTTACAGCATGTATTTTGTGGGACTGGCTGCTCACTGAACAGGGAGCCATTCCAGCACTTCCCGAGGAACGCCTCTTTACCCTATCCCATCAAAAACACCCTTGGAACGGCAATTAATTGGTTCTGGGACACCCTCCAATGCAAATGGCCGGATCCAAAGCCCTCTATTCTGCCGGTTTCAAAGGGCACGAGCTTAGTCTCAAGGGCCTCAGTTTTTCGAGGCTGGTGCTGGTGCTTTATATGCATCTGGGTCACATTTTGTCCGTGGCCAGACAAGCAAGCTGTGACCCCGTACTGATCTCGAGCTGGGTGTAGGGCCACACGGAGCCTCTTTTAACCCATATTTCAGCATTGGTATGGAAGTGAAGAGGGGCTACTCTTATGCATGGAGGTGCTTATTCTTTTGGTGTTTGCTGGACTGGCTTTGTAGAGGTTCTGTTCCTTGTATCACAGGTAGGTAAGTGAGACTGCTGGTCTTGGTCAAAATGGTGCTGTAATTCAAATAAATATATTTAAATAAAGAATAATTAAGAAACATCTACGTCACAATATGAAAATGAAGCTGCATTTTAAACAAGAGGGCAACAAACAAACGTTTTGGAGACTGCAGAAGGTGCCAGAGCAAGGTCAGAGCAGGGTTTGGTTTGGTTTTTATTATGCATTAAACACTCCAGAACTGGTGGCTCAGTGTGGCAAGATGCAGAGTGCTTCTGTCTGGTGCAGAGCCTTTTCCACTCTTATTGACTCCACCGGAGGCTACCAAGGGAGCTCAGCACCTTGAAAGGTAACTGCAAGCTCTGACATTTGAATCATATTAATAAAATAATTTCCCATAGTGGGATATGTATTTCCCCTCCCCCTAAGTTTCAAATCATGCCGCTCCTTAAAGTAGGAACAAACATTTTACTTATGGCTAGAATGCATTTATTGGTAATTTTCACATAAGTCAACTTATATGAAAATGTATTCATAATCCAAGCCTTCTCTATAGTGATAAAATGTTTCTGCTTCTGTGGTAGAAAATAGCTTATTATGCAAACAGCATTGCTAGTGTTACATTATGCATGGGAGTCACCTGGAGAACATCACAAAAGCTTCAACCAAAAGAAAAAAAAGAGGGGAGGAAATCGGGTGTTCCATTTACTGCACCACTTGCCTATTATAATTAGCTGTAAATGAGCTGATATCTGTACTTTGAAACGTATCTCATATATGCCTTGGTAACACTATACAAATAAGAAAAGCAGAACAGAATGGCAGAATATGAAACTCACCCAGGAATGGCCTTGCAAAATGTCACCCCAATTAAAAAGGGAAAACCAGTTTCCATTTTAAAACTGGTTAGTTTTATTTACTTTGAGAATACCTTGGTTTTATTTATATAATACTTGATTTAATTCAGGATGCTGTAAGTTCCCACTGGACTGTTGTTATTCAGAATGACACTGATGAGAAGTTTGATTAAATAGTATCTGTTCAGAGAAGACAAAAAAAAATTGCCTTTTTTTTTTTAATAAAATGCTCCTTTTTAAATAAAAAAGAATTAGTCCCAGCACCAACATCTAAGAACCAGTGTCTCAAGTGGCCTTTCTTAATTTGAGATTTTAAAGTAAAGTGGGAGGACCACTGCAATAGAGGTAAATCCTCTGTGTGTAATGAAACCTGTTATTGCCCTTGTGCCACATTTTTTGGAAGTTTTGGGGCTACATCACATACCACAGCTCCTGCCCAGAGTGGGTTTAGAGTTGGGGTTGTTCAAGATGAGGTGCATGTGGTGTCTGTAGTCTGAAGAGTGGTATTCAATAACTCTAAATATTTCACAAGCCACAAGACTCAGTTTAGATAACGTATGTGACTTTCTCTACCAGTCCTATCTTGACCACTGTCTGTATGTGTAAAATGTTAGATCTCACAAGTTTTCACTGGATGGATTGTTTTGGCTGCAGTCTTGTTGCAGGGGCCAAATGTTTCCATTGCCTTCTCTACATCAGCCTGTGAAGTGAGATTTCAATGATGTTCTTGGCTTTGTCTGCAATCTAATTGAATAACCAGTATCCCCCTGAAACATTTGTTTTTAAAAGCATCTGGCTCAGCCAAAACCAACTCTGTTATGAAGCATTAATTCGATTAGTACTTGTGGCAATGGCAGGATGAGCATGAGCAGGGCTTCACTGCCTGTGGCAGAGCTCAGCCTCAGCACTCAGCCATGTCAGCCAGCCAAAAGC
Source organism: Anser cygnoides (assembly GCF_040182565.1). NCBI lineage: Eukaryota > Metazoa > Chordata > Aves > Anseriformes > Anatidae > Anser > Anser cygnoides. The sequence continues at coordinate 25,351,641 of NC_089876.1, forward strand.
CAAAGTCAGCCCCTAGGAAAACAAGATGAGATGGAGATGAGGGAGATGCTGTGAAAGAGCTGTGAGAGAGGAACTTCTTGAAGACCCAAGCTGTAGAGAGGATCCTGAAGGAGAAGGATGGGGCTGGGCATGGGGAAGCAGGGCAGAAGGGCAAAGCTGCAGGGAAGGGACAACTGCAGAAGGAGACCAGCAGCACAGCTCAGTCCATCACTGCAGGCAATAAAGCATAGGGACAGTCCCCAGGGCTTGTACTGGGCCTGGCCTGGACGGAGTATAACTACCAGTGCCTGGTTTCCCTAGCCCAGTCCAAATTTGCTGTCCTGTTTGATGCCTCTGGACGATATGGCTGTAAGCTCACCTGACCTGGAGGAACTGAAAAAGTTCTGCAGTGCATGATCGTGTGATCTCCCAATATCCCAAGTGCTCGAGGGGCTGGTCGGAGCTCGTGGGCCTCCAGGCACTTGCCAGCCCAGGATAGCACACTATGACCTTGGTACTCTCTCACTGTGATCTGCTCTGCTGGGCCCCAGGACTTAGAAAGTCCATTCTGCCCCGTGAGGCCTCATGTCAACATCACAGCTGCTTTGCTCAAGCAAGAAACTCTGTGGGGTTTAAACTGTAGGGAAGCTTTCCACATGAACCAGCTTAGACCAGCTGATATGCAGCAGTGGTGGCAGTAGCTGGTCAGGTAAACTTGGGTACTGAATACTGTGCATTTCTTTTGTTTTTTTGGCTCTTCGTGACTACTGAAGAGCACAGGGTAGTAGTAGGAGAAGCAGCTAAGAAAGCTTCATGAGAAGAAGGCTGGAAGTTGAACATTACAAGGTGAAACTCTCTGAAAACTTGCCAGACACCTGGGGATGGTTTCCATCTCACTTCACCATCCACAAGACATGGAAGCAGGCAAACAGGAAGATAATCAGAAGGCAATTTTGTTTTTTGGCAACACTTTGATCTGAGGCAGCTCATGTGCTTAATGGTTTTCATTTAACTCTCTCTTGGAGAGATCAATGGGAAATTGTACATGGAAATGTGAGATACACTGTCCTGCCCAGAAGGAAAACCTGTTGCTAACATTGCATACATACACTATATATATGGTATATATATACACATGCTTGTATGTGTGTGTGTGTGTCTGTCTGTCTTCAAAAATCCAAGAGTCAAAGCAGAGAAACATAGCCAGTGATACATTTAATGCTAAAAAGGCAGTTCTGGGGTCCCACATCTTTAGTAAAGGACAAGATCATGACAAGAATTTGAGGCAAAAATGCTCACAGGAGCAACTCTTTGAGAAATCAGAATTAATTTGTGGCAGACAAAATAACATTTTTAAAAGGCAGTAACTGAAGTTGCATTATTTCTTATGGAGGTGACACTGTGGCTGGTAAGGCAATCCAGAATATTATATGAAAAGAGAGTGGCGGACAGTCGTGGCCAACAAAAATACCATGTAGAAATGCACTGAAAACCAAGGCAAGCAAAGATAATGCCTGATATTTGGGAAGATATGCAAAACTGAAATGGATTAGGTTACTTTGCAAGACTGTGTACGCCAGCAGCGTGTGCACAGAATGGACAAAGAAGATGACAACAGTATCATTAGCTCAGAGCTATTCCTTCTTTGAACAATGGATGCTGCTGCAGAAGACGAGTGGAATATTAGCTTGAAATCAAACGGAACATTTATGAATTTTAAGTTGGACACAGGTAGACAAGCTGCTATGGGGCCAGGAACACTGATATTATCATGGAGATAAAAGCCAAAGGCAGAAGGAAATGAGCTGGAAATGTTGGGGTTTACACTGGGAAGCTTATCTCTACCAAGGGAGTGTGTGAAATAAATGTATGAGCAAATAATAAATTAAGAAAAAAATAAAAAAAAAAGATTTGCAGATGTGTCAAAGGTGTGGGGAGGGATCTATTTTTGAATTAAAATCATGTAATGGCTATTACAGTGAAAAGAGACTGAATCTGTTTGGTAAGAATTTGAGTATATCTTCCAAAACCTAGGGAGGGAAGCAAAGAAACCCAGAGTAAAACTGAATAAATCTATTTGTCCTACTTCTAGTGCTTCCAAGACAGGTTTTTTCCCCACCCTAAACCAGAAAGCAGAAGAGTAACTAGTCAAGTCATTGCTATTGAATCACAGAGTAAGTGAAGCAACCCTTCAGAGCAGATACAATTTCTGAGCATTGCATGAGAAAAGAGAACCTGTGGTTACTTGTTGATATATTAAGTGTAAGGACATAAAAGGTAAAGTCTGATTCTCAGAGAGTGACATTTTTGGAAACAAGGACCTTGTCAAAGATACAGGGTGTGTGATGTGCCAGTGCCATCCAGGAAGGTCCCTTAGTTTTGCCACAATAGCGTCTGTCACCCTGTGTCGTGTCTTCTCAAGGATCAGCTGAGCAGAAGCTAGCTGTACTAGACCAAAGGAACAAATTATGCTCCTGGGCAGAGTTCAGCAGCAAGCCCACCATTCTGCACCCAGCCTTCCTCAACTCACCTGAGAAATTTGTCTCTACTTTCACAGTCCTTCTGTCCTATCTTCACCTTGTTTATGATCCCACCTATGTTTCAGCACTAGTGAGTTGATTTCCTTCTCTTTCTGGCCATTATTAAATGAATCAAATGGCCATTTTAAACTGAATTACTTAAAGAAAAGATATTTAATGAACGTAGTTTGAAGCTGTACTACTTTTCAAGCCTTGGGAAACTGTGCACCTCTGGTTTGTTCTGGGCTACTGAACCCCCTCTCCGTGGTGCCCTTTACTTTTTTTGTCTCAGGACACGGGTCTATGTTGCTCTCCAAAGCTGGTATAGTTACAGAAGAAGACTTATCTCAGCAGACAATTCCATCATTATTATTATTTTTTCCTTTCATAACTTCATCCCTGCAGGTGGCTGGTGGGCTGGACTAGCTTGCAGTCATAAAGCTGCAGAGAAGTGATTGAGGAATACCATTAACCAAAAATGAACTCTGTCCCCCAGATAGGCATGACAAGGGCCCCGCCTGGTTTACTAGTGAAACAATAGGTCTGTGTGAAAACAGGAACAAGTCTCACACAACACGTGCAGATTGCAGTAATGAGAACAGAGCTACAGGTTGCTGAAGATCCTGCTGCTCTCTGAAATCCTATGGAAAAAAGACAAATATTTTCTGGTACATAAATGGCAATATTCCATTCTGCCTGTGTGCCTGACTAACTAGTTTACTTTTTATGACATGAAAATATGCCACATCTTCATGTCCCACTAACCCCACCAACATGTCCCCACTTTCTCAGAGAATTTTTCTCATAACTTTAGAGATGAAAAAGTCCTTCAACATTCAATGTACTTAGGAGCTTAACTAGAAATGAGCAAAAATGGGTTTGAGGCACAGCAGAGAAGCAGAGACAATTTAGTGGAATTACCATTCCTCTTCCCAGAGTTGTGGTGTCATCTGTAATTGCTTGGTCCTTGAGAGAGGCAGTAGCTGGGCTTGAAAGGCAGAGTCACTGCATCCCTGCACCCATGAACAAGATGCTATAGGTTGTGTCGGCCCAACAGCAGGTCCTTCAGGGCTGGCACAAAGGCCGGTGGGATCACGCTGGTTTTGGCACACTGGCTTGAGGGGACTGGGTCTGAAAAGAAAGGCTCCAGTACTGATGTGACTTCTGGTGAGGTAACAGACAATTGCCATGCAGCAAGGGGTGGCCTCAAGGACCCGAAAGGGGCTTTCTATGAGAGCCTCCCAGGGGTGCTAAGTGAGGTCTTAAGATGGTGGCTGAAAGTCAGAAAGGAGCAGAAATCACTTTGCAGGGGTCGAGGAAGGTGGAAATACAGCTGTGGGACCATGGGAAGGTTTCAGGCTGCTAGATGAGAGGGAGCAGTGCTGCTTCAGACACAAGGCTGGGCTGATAGGGTAATGGCTTGCTATAGTCAAACTGCAGACTGGGATTATTATGGCTTTAGATAAGAGCTATTAACTATTGTTAAGGTGATTGATCACTTTTATCATTTTGTTATGGAAGGAGATTCACAATCAGAGCTAATCACGGGGCATTGCAGTGCCCCTGTCTGCTTAAATGCTGAGATCTGGAGGGACAGATTGTGAGATGATTACAGAAATTGCAAGACTGTCATTTCCATATTGAGTGCGGACTGGGCAAAAATCATAACAACACATGTATTGCTGAGATATCCCGCATAGGGGAAAACACTTGTGAAGTTTGCTTTCAGCCTTTGCAGAGGGAAACAAACAAGTTTGCTTACTGTCGTGTTTAGTTCTCCCAGAACACAAAGTTTCTCCAGTTTTAGCACTGTGCTACTGTGCACCTCCTATGGCATATGACTGTCTAGCTTCTCTGGTACTGACTTCTGCTACTGTCTGCAAGATTTGCTGAGAATTCGGCGTGGAAAGCTTGGAGAGAGGTTTTCCTGTGAACATATTTAAAGCAAGGCTTAATGAAAATGCACCTCATGTGCAGAAGGATGGAGACTCAGATAATGAAACAGATGCGACCTTAGTGTCGCATGGCAAAAGAGTGCTCGCATTCAAGTGTCTCCAGAGCAGTGAGATGCTTTCCAGGAACACAGACTTCCATCTTACCCCTGCACATGGTCTCTGTGAAGCCTTTTGTGAGGCTTTCATTTGAATTGTAGAAGAACCCATCTCAAGGTCTTATTGTATTTGATGGGCAAAGAAAAATCCTTATGAAGTGAAAAGTATATAAGTTCTGAGAAAAAACAGATGGATAACATCATATAAGGTCTAGGTGAATACAGCCTGGAGATCTATTCAGAAATCAGCCCATGAGACACACTCAACAGCAACATGTGGCTGATCCTACATTAAGATTTGAGATGTCCAGAATATATCAAATAAATTCACGTCTGTGCCTTGATTTCACTAGTGATGGGTGAGAGCAAAGAGAATACCTGGTACCATACACTCAGCATCCAGGAAGCAGCTGTGCTTTTTAAAGGATTTTTTTTTTTTTCCTTTGGCATTCTGTGAAGATCTACCTACCGAAAGAGTGGATATCCACTATGAAAAATTTAATGTGCAGCTCCTTTTGGGAAATGCATGTTCAGCTTGACCTTGCAGAAAATGTGCACATAACAGTAAACACAATAGCAAGAGGTGCAAGACTGCATCAGTACTGGACTGAATGGGAAAGTGTGAATGATGCTGGCCTAGAAAGTCAGGCTTTAATTAACTTGTACAAATAATAAATGGAGCAATAAGAATTATGTAACTAAGTACTATGTTATTGTACATAATATTAATAATGTGCAAGACCAGCAGTTCATAATCTATGAACTGGAATGTCACCAAAGACCTACATTTTGTGTTTTTGTTTGTTTGTTTATTTGTTCTTTTTTTTTTTTCTTTTTTCTTTCTGAATCACTCAATTTCAGCAGAAATCCATGTCCATGGATTACACCAAAGATTCTTATATGTACTTTCTTGTACTTCTTTGTCATGGATGACCAGAGTCAAGAATTTAACCCACTTGTCTCGGTTCATCTGTCACTTATCCATAAATAGGCCTGTTCATATGTATTATATGAATGGACAGAATGACACATACACAAGATAAATTTGGAGGTTTTTTTATATGGCTAACTATACCTGCCTTGGGAGATGATGATTTTACAGGGGATGGAGGAGAACCAGTCTCAGCTAGTGTGCCCAGATTTCAGACTGCTGAACAAAGGGGAAAACCAACTCTAAAGTCTTTGAACGTGCATGCTAGCTAGATTAGATTTGTACTGATAGCTTTTGTTTCCGTTCCTTTCTCTCTTGCCTAGTTTAATATGCATGGCTATATATGGGGAAAATGTGTCTCTGTGCTGGCATAGCAAAGATAACCTTGAAGAGTATAAATGAATGTACGTATTGATGGAGCAATTTGTGTTTTTATTGATTTCTTGCTGTGTCTCACTGAATTCCTAGTATGTAGAATAGGCTGTAACTATTTTGTTATGAAGAATGCTACAGAATATATTTTCCCACACCAGTTCTTAAGGGACTTGGGCAATTTGTACATGAGAATATGAGAGAAAGCATATGGTATATATTGATTATAATTATTTATCACTCTAAGTAGGATTTAGGGCTCCAACTAGTGATACAAGACTTGAGATCAAAACAGAGATGGCATGTTTTCTATCTAGACAGGCAGAGCTGCCAAGATGAAAAATCGGTTTCAGTCTAATATACATGGGCATAGGAGCCTAATCTTCACATGTTATATCAGGGATCTCCTATCTGTAAATTAAGGATCCATTTTGAATTGGTGATACAATAACTAGTGGTATTAAACTGAGAACTTGTAGATGTTTCTATGGGTAGCTTGGTTGGATTTCCTTATGTTTGTTTTTTTTTTGTCCTGGTCTGAGCAGAGAAATAAATCAGAGAAACGTGTTGAATGCTCAACCCTGTGCAGCCTTGCTGGGCTTCAAGAGCAGACACTGCAAGCTCCCCAGGTGCTGTTTAAGGCAGCTCTATCCCAGATTTCAAACAAGTCTCCATTCAGTGCAAGGAGATGAAACTGTACACTTCTTGTCAGGTTGCTCGTGAACAAGAAATGTAGAGTGTCCATCCTCCCACACAGAAATTAGTAACACCAGAGACACCATGCTGGGAAGAATGCACTTTCATTGAGCCCAATATTTTGTCTCTCTAAGTGCCCAAAAGTGGATGCCTAAGAAAGCACATAAACATCAGTGCACATTTAGCATGGTGCTTCCCTCCAGATACTGAAGGAGTTTCTAAGCTAGAAACTTCTGCGTCCTGTGTTTAATAAGCACCAATGGGATCATCCTCCACAAATTTGTCTCATCTCATCTGAGCTCATTTGTGCTTTTGGCCTTTGTAACAACCTCTGGTAATAAACATCTCAATTTAATTATACTTTGTGAGAAAAAGTGCTTCCTTTGATTGTTGTGTAGATCTGGTCCTCTTAATTGTAAATGAACATGCATGTCAATTAATTAGTTTTTTTAAAATGGAGAAGGAAAGTCAGAGCTGATTGTATAGATCTGGTGCGTGAGCCTGGACACTAAATTGTGGAAGCAGACAGTGCCAAAAGCCCGATCAGCTAATGGCCAGGACTGACAAAGCAGAATAGCAGCACTTTACCACTTGTAATTTTGCTAGATTTACAGGTTTCCAAGAAATGGAGAGAATAATTATGTGAAAACATAAAAATGTGTCAGAGCAATGATTGTGCGATGTGCATTACCAGTGAAGATGTGGATCATCACCCAGGTATTGGTGTGTGATGAATGCCTGTAAATGAAGACAACTTTAGCATATTTCCTCTCCATTCATTGTCCTTACTAAGACTTGAACTGCACGGTATTCAAAGTTTGCGTATACCAGGGATTTGTACCATCATTCATTGGTATAGTATTTTCCTCTTTGTTCTCAGCCTTTTGTTACTGTTTCTTAAAGGCTACATTCTCAACAAAGAAATATGGGTCTTTATTATCGAAGAGTGACAATCTAAACCTAGGCCAGCTTTTAATTCCTGCATTAATATAGAAATATGCAGATTTTACAGCAGTGACAAAATCATGCAATTTCTATGCACGGGCAAGCTGCAAAGCTCCAGATATGTCAAGGCAGCTCACACTTGAAGGTAGTGGACAAACCCATTGACCTTTACAATAATGCGGAGAGCAAAGCATGTTGGTACCCTCAGAGGATGGGTGCCCTTTGAAACCTGGTACCCATGGTCAAAATGCCTTTTCACAAAATGGTGCATTAAGTCCAAATCAGTTGATCTTCAAGACACCATTTCTTCATCAAAGAGCCACTGAAGGGAGAAGAGGTGGTGCTAGCAAGCTAGGGCCAAGAAATTCCCACAGAGCTGACTACACAGCTGTTGTCTTTAGTGACAGCCATGCACAGATTTCTGTGTTGGTGGAAAATTCCAGTAGCCTTTCCATTCTGTGGAAGACACATCATCTCAAAATTTCCCGTGGAACAAGGTATCCATGTGTTTTGGTTGGCATGACTCACATTTACAATTTTATTTTTAATTTAAAATTTCTAAACTAAATAACTTAAGGATAAAATCAAATTGTTCCAGACCAAATACGTTGCATCAGATGTTGTAACTTTTTGAAAATGATTTATTAACTGAAACAAAATGTCATTAAAAATCTTCCTGCAAAAAATTTGAGTATTGTTATGGATTTTTTATAATTGAAAAGTTTTCTGATAGATGTTTTTAAGCACACCATATTTAAGTTTCCATGTGCTTGTAGAGTTTTCAGTGCATTTCTATAATTCCGGAAGTAAATAAATAAGGAACAATAAAGGCAAAAGAAAACATCTCTGGGTCTGAGAACATTTAGTAATAATGTGCAGCGCAACCTCAGGAAGTATTATTGAAATGGCCTGTACACTCCTGCTGATTTGCACTGAAGAGTAATCACTTTTGTAAGCTACCAGCCTTATTTTATACAATACTCATATGTTACTGTGCTTTCATTAATATGCTGACCACAGTGTAAAAAAAAACAACCCTCTAGAAGAGCACAGGAAGGGAAGGCTGATTTAGAGGAAAAACACCACTCAGCTATCAAGGTTGCAATGTAACTGAACAAGGGAAAATCTTTCCCCCACTTCTCTCCTTCCTGTTGTGCCCGCGAGGACCATGTGCCTGATGGCATCTCCATGGCACCTCCTAGTCCATGTCCATCTGGAGCCCAAGAGGACAAAACACTTAGGTGCCTTGCAGTCTTACCTCCTACATGGAGCTCCTCTTACAGGGAGATTTGGCTAAATCCTCCTAGGGAAGTTTCACATCTCATGGACCATTTATACCATTTGGTCCTTAAAAGAGTTCCCTGTTTTCACATACGTCTCTCTGGAAGGAAGAGAGGGGTCTGGTGACAAAGGAGCACTCAAAATATATCCACATTACCAAGGCAGAAATATAAAGCAGCAATTTGTGGATCTTGAGGGCACTATGCAGACTATTAAACTAATGGAACAGCTGTTTGTGACAGAGGGGCATGGGTTTCAGGGCTTTGGGAAATTCTTGTAATTACTTACTGGGTTTAGTAGCATCGTTGCAGATGTTGGAAACTTGGCCGCTAACTGTGCAGCAACTAAATGTAATAAAATCTTTTCACAAAAGCAACTAAATACTAGAGGGGAAAGCATTTTCCACAGGATGACACCAAAGCCATTTAATGACCACCCAGAAATGCCATCTCCTCCCAGACTGCAAGAGGGCTATTGGCTAACACGTCCATTTCAGAGTCTTTTACACTGCTAAGAACATGCATCTATTCCACAAATAGTTGGAGTGGAGATAATTGTTTCTCTTTGGGGGTTTCATGGCTTCAGAGCATGAAATCGAGTCAGAGGGCCTGCTAGCTCTTCAGCAATGGTCTGCAGTTGGAGCAACAATATAAGATGTAGGACGTCTGGGGCGAGAGCCCTATTCAGCTCAAACCCATAGCTCTTGTCTAGCAAGGCTTTCGTGTGGCTGTTGGGTACAAGATTGTGTGGCTGTTGTGTACAATCTCCTGTGTCTCTGACCATGGTGTAAAAAACATTATGAACTGCTCTGTGGGCCTGATTCTGGTAATGGCCAGAGCCTAGCAGACAGCAGATCCTTGGGATTTAGGAAGTTTCTGGATTTTGGTTGTGCTTACAGAGGAGGTCAATGTGTGCTGAACTGGAGCTTCCTGAAGAGAGCTGCATTTCACTAGACTAGCCAGATACTGGGGGGGATTTCTTTGGATTTTAGCAGCCTTTTAGTATTTAAGACCATATTTGGTCATAATAGCAAATTTGGAATGGCGTGAGAAAACCAAGACCTCTAAGTGTTCTCCTTTTGATTATCAGTTTTTCAAGGCAAGTGTTAAATTGAATAAAGAAAGTGAAGGGTTTGTGGCTTTTGAGTTTTAAATAGCTGCCACGGTGTCTCTGAGAGAGGTTGGTCAGTCTGTTTTGTATCCCAAATACTGCTGAGATCCTGAGACTCTACCTGGCAGTGACTACACGATAGCAGGCACTGGGCTCTTGTTTAAGGGTTTCGTGATTTGGGCCCAGGTGACAGTCACAACAGAAACTGCATAAAATCTTCACTTATTTCTATATAGGTATCTAAAGTAACTTCTTTCTGTTATGAAAGACTTGTTTTTCAGTACCTCTGGTCAGAATCCCATCAGTCTAGGTCTTGTATGAATAAACAGCAGGTTGTGATTTCCAGACCGAGAATTGAAGCCCCTGAAGCAAAATCCTGATCATCGCATCTAGTGCCTCCCTTACCAAATTTTCCAGAAATTTCTAGAATCATGGGATTGGACTTCATATTTTTTTAAATTTATTTTTTAATGACAACAGAGAACTTTTTACAAAAATGAACACATTCGAAGCAAGTGCACAAATGAGTGTAGATAATGCAGAAAATTAAGAACTGAAGGGCTGTATCTATATTGATTCTGTGGTTGTTGTTTTTTTTTCTTCTAATAATTATATGGTAAGAAAATGCTAAGCTAATAGTACCAAATACAAAAGAAAAAGAAAAAAAAGTCAATGCTTATTATATTCAGCCTAAGAATGGTCAGATAGATATGAGCACTTTTTGACACATTTGCCAATATTTCCTTCCCCCCTCCTGTTAGCAACTGTCTGGCGAAACCTGATGAGTGGATATAAAGGGACAAATCTATCTAGTGTCTAACTTCAGAGGAATTGCTCGAGGGACGTATTCAGTCCATTACGGTGAGCAGCAAACGCAAGTTGATTGGAATGTTGCTGGTGTTATATGGCTGTGTTTAAAGCTGGAAAAATTATGTGTAGCACATATTGTTTGTCCCCCAAAATGTACACACAGTAGCTCACGCTCTATTTTCAGGAATTTGATTGCCTTTAAAAGTAAGCTGATTAGACATATTTTTTATTCTTTTTATTTACCTATGGAATTATAGTTTGGGGGTAGTTTCTGGGTGGTGGTGGTGAGGAAGTTGCTTTGTTTGGGCCTGTTCTGGGATGTAGCCTTTTTAATGAGAAAGACGGACTCTGTAGGTGTTTGATTAACCTAAAGTAGAAGTAGGAAACTGCTGTCATTACAGGTTCAGGAAGATTTATTCAGGCTGTATCTTTCCTTGAGAAACTCCAGTAGATCCATTTTGGTGACGCTGCAAAGACCAAACCTGGCAAAGGTCTATCTTGGAAACAAATATGGTTATTTACGTGTGAACTTCCAAAGGTTTATGAACTTTCATACGTCTAAAGTTGGCTCTCTGGAGTGTCAAGGAGCCAGAGCAGGAGCCAGCCTGTTGCTCTGTAGTTGCTCTGTGGTTTGTTCAGAGGGGTCCAGGTTGTGACCTGGCCACGGAAGTGCTACAGCAATGAGGAGAATTGCCCTGTTCCTTGCTCAGACCTACTTTCCTTTTTTAAAATTAGCTCCTTCAGACAACAGCTATATGTGTTTGAACAGACTGACATACCAAAATCTGCCAAAAGTAAAGTAGGAAATATTGTTACTTCTGAGAAGATGTATCTTCATGCCATTTAAAAGCACAGTCTGAATGATCTGCAGCTTGGCTATAAAGCCAGACAGTTGCTCTGCTGTACAGTGGTGGTGATTTGTGACCCTGGGCCACATAGCTTACTTCCACGTGTCCTGCACTTCAGAATGACAAAGAAATTGGAAAGTCACAAGTGGCCACAGAACCAGAGCCTTCATCTTCACACACAGTTTTTCTGGAAAGGTAAGTGGTAGATAACACTACTGATAATATAACCAGATGGCCAAAATGCATTTGTACCTAGGCAATCTGTGTTGTATTATGTCTCTGAGAAATGAGAATGTCACAGGAAAATGTCTTTGGCAAGAAAAACATATTAAAAAAAATAATTTATTTCCAAGCTAAATGATGCTGGATTATGTCTGGATGGATTATGCTAGCGCTCACTTTTGGGGAGGTTGCTCAGGCATTGCAGGCCCACCATCACCTGGCTACCGCCAATGAGTTGCAGACTTTCTTCTGGTCATGGTTCAGGTGTGGCACTTCACTGCAGCTAGGGGAGTTACAAACAGTGCCCTGCTTCTTCCTGCAGCATTACCTAGAGGTCACGCATTGCTAGCCAGAAATAAAGTACATCATTCCTAAAGGCTTTAGGGCTGCTGGCTCCCTTTCCCAAACCTAAGGGTCCTGAAATCTCTTCCACGTGCAGCATCAGGAGAAAGCCCAGTACACAGACGCACATTTGGGATCTACTAGGGCAGGGTTTAGAGATGACAAGTGTTTTTTCCTCAGTCTCCCTCCTGCCACGGGGTACCACCAGTCTGACAACGCCTGGGTAGTTCTTGCTACTTCCCTGTCACCCCAAACTCACCTGGTATTTCAACTTGCAGACATCACAAGCAACAGCATCCTTTTATTCATAAGGAGCACGGGCAGCCCGAACAGGGATGAACACAAATTGGTGCACGTGGGGAGTGTAATTCCAGGCACTCATGATTTACTGAAGGGGTAATTATTTTGGCCTGTCCAAAACCCAAAGCACCTCTAGAGGGCACTGTCAGACTCCTTTTGGAGCCCGTTTGCCTCCGCCGGGTTGCAGTGGCCGAGCAAGATCTCTTTTCCTTCAGCTAAACAGGTAAAGCATCTGGTGCAGGCATTTTAAGGCACTGATTTTAACAGAACTAAAATGTGTATAAGCAACCTATCCGTACCCAGACCACACTTACTAATGAAACCTACTGGCACGAGCATCAGACTTTCCAGAAAAAGGCAGTAAGATGTATAGAAATATATATATATATATATATATATTCATTAAGGACCATTGTTTTGATTAATATAAAAAGCTCTTGAAATACTTGGAGGCTTACTGCTGCAAAGACCATACACAGAGAAATGGGGTGCAGACGTGTTTCCATAAGCACTTCATTTCAAGAAGTAACCCACAGCAAAAGAGGAAGGAAAGGTGGTCAGAGTCTTGTGTGGGCTGCCAGCGGTGGGACTCAGGATGGGTTTGACATGCTTTCTCCTGCCACCTTCCCTCTCCCCTGTGATTTACCTATGACTAATTAATAAGGGTTTCCCATGTTATGAATGGCTTTGAGCATTGCTGAAAATGCTGTTGCTTAGTCCTCTTACTTTTACTTAAAATCAAAGGAACTGTGGGTAAAATAAAACCCCAAAGAAATCCCAGTACTTCATGAAATCTTACTGAAAGCATGAGTTTCTGAATTAATACATCAAATGAGATAACTTTGATTTCAGTCATAATTTTTTTTTTTCCACAGTTCTCTATACTGGATAATTTTGGATAAACATAGATAAAGGAAGGAGGTAGGATGTGCTACACTTTCTAATTCCAATGTTTTTCCTTGTATCAATATCTTTGGGGGTGGATCTCACTGGAAAGTTTTCCAGCCTTTCATCTGGCAGTGTATGGAGTTGGCCTCAGATAAATATGGATGCTCCTGTCCTGATGGTGAATTCAAAGCCTGTCAAGGTAGTAATGAGGCTGTCTGAAAATAAACGAATATCAAGAAAAAGTCCACGGCTTTAATTTATTCAGACTGCAAACAATGCAGTAAACCCCTGTGAATGTTTGGGACGTGTCAGTGTTTCCCTGAATCTGCCAGTTATGGCTTTTCAGGGCACAGCTCCTATTTGTTTGCACATGCTGGCAGGGGAGACAGCGCGCTCTGACGAGCAGCGGGCACAGGCTGCTCCAGCAGATTCCAGGGATTTGCTCTCACTGTTTATTCCAAAAATAAGCACATCTTCCCGTAATAAATGTTGTATGCAAATATGGCTCAGTCATTTCTACACGAGATTCTAATTCATTCATTGAAAGACGTTCATTTTGTAGTGTATGCAAATTTGCATATGTAATTCAGCAAAGGCAGGAGCAATCTCTTATTCTCATCACTTCTGACATTTTAATCAATGATTTATGTCTTATTCTTACATTTATTAGCCCTCTCTCAGAATGCTAAAGCAGATTATTATGCACTGATATTTCCATACATATATAAAGCTCATTAAGACTCTCTGATAGAGGGATGGCCAAAGTGCAGGAACGGGGGCAGGCATTTGGAGGCTTGTGCTTTACCTTCTCTCTGGGCTGGTTGCACTTGTTTGATAAACAACTTCCCTGTGTCACCGTTGTTCCAGCTGTACAATAGAGATAGCATTGCCCGAACTCAGGGGTGAGGCTAATTGGAGTTTTTAAAGCTTTTTGAGCTCCTCAGCTGCAAGCCGCTGTATAAATATTCTTCTGGTCACAAAGAAAATTAATGAGGTGTAGCCCTACGTAACAGAGATATCATCCGTTATTTCTATTTTTCACCTGCTCTTAAAGGTGGCTGCAGAAATGGCATACTCTTTTTTGAAAGACTGCCGTTTGTAGGTATTCATCATCACATACCTGCTGGCTTTTTGACAAAATACAGCTTTTACTGCTGTTTCCTTCCTCTAACTCCATTGGCTTTGCAGATCTGAAGGAGCGAACTGCATTTTATTACCTCCTAGGCACCATGAACAGAATAATTTATCTACTCTCAGTGCCAGGTGGTCGCTCCTCTGTGAGTCCTTGGAGGGCGGTTGAGTTACAGGGGTGATTGGGAAAGGCCGGACTGTAAGGCAGAAGTACCGAGGAGTAATTTTTAAGGCCTAATTTAACCTACAAGACCTTCATAGCTGGGATGACAGTGTGAACAGAAAGAAAAGAGCTTGGATCACAGATCACATTTTGAGTCTGAACCTATTTAAAATGCTTATCTGTGATGACAGAGAACAATAAGGGATTTCCTCAAAAGTATAACTTCAACTTAAAGAGTGTAGTGATAGGACAAAGAGTAATGGTTTTAAACTAAAAGAATATAGATTTAGATTAGATATAAAGAAGAAATTCTTCACTATGAGGGTGGTGAGGCACTGACACAGGTTGCTCAGAGAAGCTGTGGATGCCCCATCCCTGGAGGTGTTCAAGGCCAGGCTGGATGGGGCCCTGGACAACCTGATCTAGCGGGAGGTGTTCCTGCCCTTGGCAGGGGGTTGGAACTGGGTGGTATTAAATGTCCCTTCCACCCCAAGCCATTCTGTGATGCTACGAGTCTGCAAATCTGGCCCTGTAATTTCCTCTGATCTAGTGCTGTGTTCATGTGATCTCTGGAAATATGTTTGTTTTCATATATGCAATAAAGGCAGCTCTGTGCCCTAGTGGAATCCAGTTTTCATTTCCAGAAGTGTGAATCCATTGATGGTACTTGTGAAAATCAAAATCCCAAACATATTTACACTTAGGAATGGAAACAATAAGTGCACACTTTGTGCACGGAGGTGTGCATTTGTTAACTACCACACCATGTTCTCAGAGAATGCACACGTGTGAGAAAACTGTTGTTTATTCGGTACAGATGCTGTCACAGCCACTGTGCACCCTACAAAAAGAAAATTTCTGGAGGACATCTGAAGTCTCAATTTAAACTCTCTTTCAATGGAATAATGTATGAATTGTCCATATGCGTACTCCATTCTACATCCTTTGTTTGAGTAAATCCATGTGACTGCAGTTACTGACACAGCTGACTAGTTGTCCCAAAGTAAGGATGACAGCCATGAGAGACCTAGAATATACAACTGGATAGTTTCATTGTAGGAAAGTCTGGCCCGACATCTAACTTTACTCAAGTATTTTTATGGGTCCTATGGCCATCAAATATACTCAGTTTTGATGCCATGATGTCAAGCCCAGGATAATGGGGATAAATAGGACAAACAACTTGCATTATGAGTTTTTTTGTAAGAACAATACGTAACTATAGTGACACAAAAATAAGCATTTTTGATATTCCTGGAATGCTAAAGGTCCT